>NC_083571.1:600000-890000 GCF_027579695.1 Neoarius graeffei | reverse complement strand
TGTTTGCACACTTACACTTTTTGATGATAAAGTAAACAATTATAGAAGAGAAATTATTTGTAATCACATTATCTGCATTAGCGTTAGCATTCAACTCGAATGGTGCACAAAAACACAAAACCCCACACCTACAAAATGGACTGAAAGTCTTTCTGTTTGAGGTCAATCTGAGACATCTGTGACTGCGTGTGGGGGGAAATAAAACACTGTCACTGTGGTTTCCATCACTGATCTAAATGAAAAAGTTTTGCGATCTCTCGTACATCGTTATTTTTATCGATTTGAATTGAATTGTCTGCTTGTGTGTTGTGAGATGCTTTTCTGTTCCTCGCGGTTGTACAGAGTGTTTATTTGAGTTACTGGACCCTCTCTCTGAGCCTCTCTCTGGAACAAGACAGCAGGACTAACCCTCACCCTGTTCTGTGTCCCGCCGTGTCCTGCTCAGTGTCACTGAGATCACGGAGATGTTCCTCATTCTGCTCTTCGACATGAGCAGAAACTGAAACCTGTGTGCTTTTATACACTGAGCTGCTGACACGCGATTGGATAATTACAGGAGTACAGGTGTTCCTAATAAAGTGGCCAGTAAATGTATATAGTGTATAATGTGTGTGTGTGTGTGTTTTTTTTTCTTTCCACAGCAGAGAAAGTGAGCTCTCTGGGAAATGACTGGCACAAATTCTGTCTGAAGTGTGAACGCTGCAATAAAACACTGAATCCTGGAGGACACGCTGAGGTACAAAGAGACAGACAGCATGAGAGAGAGACAGCATGTGTGCGTGTGTGTGAGAGAGACTGACAGACAGTACGAGAGAGAGACAGTATGAGAGAGAGAGCAAGACAGATAGACAGACAGCATGAGAGAGAGACAGGATGTGAGAGACAAACAGCATGTGTGTGTGCATGAGAGAGAGAGAGAGACAGACAGCATGAGAAAGACAGGATGTGAGACAGTGCTTTATTTGTAAAAAGTAAAGTATCACTGTACTGTGTGAGAACAGTGAAACACACACACACACACGAGAAGTAACTCTCAGCAGGTGAGGGTAATGAGTAGTGCCATGGTGATGGTCATGAGAAGAACGTAGGTACAGTGAGTGTAGAGGAGACAACAGGATGTAAATAAAGAGAGGAAATAAAAAATAAAAACAAAACAAACAGATTCATGAATAAAATTAGAAACGTTTGTTTTTTATTCCTGCAGCATGATGGGAAACCGTACTGCCATAAACCCTGCTACGCTACACTGTACGGACCTAAAGGTAGGGGTGTGTGGGTGTGAGAGAGAGAGCACTTTAACACACACTTCTTTAGTGCAGCACTCTCAATAACACACACACACACACACACACACACACACACACACACACACTCCACATCCAACCCCAATTCCAGAAAAGTTGGAACGCTGTGTAAAACATAAAAACAGAATATGAAGATTTGCAAATCATGGAAACTCTACTCTGAGTGGTGTGTGTGTGTGTGTGTGTGTGTGTAGGTGTGAATATCGGTGGTGCTGGATCGTACGTGTATGAAACACCAGTGACTGAGACGCAGACCACCACCACCACACCAGCCAGAGCTGAGGAGAGGAAAACTACAGCGCCACCTAGAGGACCAGTGAAGGGTGAGAACCTCAGAGAACCAATAAACCTGGGTTCCTGGACTGCAATAAAGTGCATTAATCTTTCTCACCCTGAAATGTCATCATTATAAATAGCATCATACACAGCAAATTCAGAAGTGTTACATTTTGGGTGTTAGTGAAATTTGAGCAAAAGTAGAGTTAATTTTACTCTGATAGAGTTAAATCCATTATATTTGACTTCAGTTGATAAGTAGTTGGTGCCAAAATCGGGTGTAAAAACAAAGCGTCACTAAATCATACCTGTCAGTGTAATTGTATAAATACGAACTCTGAACTTCTAACTCTCAACTCCGAGCCTGGGTTTTACACTTGAAGTGTTCATGTCACCCCGCCCACTTTAAAAATCTTACAAAATCTCTTGTGAAGCAACACCAGCTTCAACTGGCATTCTGCTATGAAAATTATCATTTTAAGCGGTTTCAGATTGGTCCTTTGAAAATGAAAAGCATTGATAGCTTGGAAGGTGGAGAATTACTCTGTCAAACATTACATTTAGATCCATTTTCAAATGTTTCAACTGCAAGATGGGTCAGAAATTATGGCACTGAGTATCAGATTGATTTGTTTGTATGCACTGGAACATCCAATGACCTGCCTGTATTCAACAAAATCTGTAGCATAATATTACCTGAACAGCGTGCTTTAATAATAGCCTCTACTGTCGATACACTTTATTTTGATGAACACTTTCATGCATACTGTATACAGGAACAAAGTAATGAACATGCTTTGATTTTTGTTGACCAGTTGACTTACTTTAGAAATTTCAGACGCGATATTCTAATGAGAGTGAAAATACATGTATTGTTCCATATTGTTACATTTTTTAATGTGACTTCATTTTTTTGGGGTGCAAATGTTTAAAATAAATGTTTAATTGTAAAACACAAAATACGTCCACCTTTATTTCAGCAAACTTTAATTTGAAAATCATTTCCAGGAAGAGCCGTATTTACACCGTTTAAGTGTTATGGGGCGAACACTTTTATAGTCAAATGATCCTCTGAGAGAGTTAATGTCTAACACTACATATCAGTGTTGAGAAAAACTAACACTGGATGTTGTTAATAAGTGTTAACTTTTAACTCCAAAAAGAGTGAAAAATGACACCAAATTAATGTTAAGGTACCAACACTGCAAAAAGAGTTAAATTAACACTCATGGGGTGGACCCATACAGACACTTTAAAAGTGTTGAAATTAAATCTGACAGCGTTAATTTGGCTATGCGGATTTTGCTGTGTATGATTAATATGTAATGATAATAAAATAATACAGGATTAATGTGATTGTTTTCATTTCTTTCTGTCCAGCTGCCAGTTTCTCGTCATTCTCTGGGCAGCCGAATATCTGTCCTCGCTGCAACAAAACCGTCTACTTCGGTAAGGAATACAGACAGACTGAGATTTTATTACCATTTTATTACTCTTTTATCAGATGTGGCTAAAAGTTAAATACTAATGTCCAGTAATATTTATTTTACTTTAATGTTTTCCTGAATGAAAATATCTGATGGATGTAATTGCTAATTTTAATACGTCATGTAAATATTTCTCACATCCTCTCTACATCTAAATACGTTTCCTTCACATACGGCACACCAGAGGGCGCTAATGAGTGACACGGTTAATATTAAATATAACTTTTAAAAAAATCCACCATGTCAGAACTGGTGAAGACCACGCCCACCGGATATGACATTATTAATCTGTTCTAATAGTGGAATAATCAATGACGGTCCTGGGGGTGTCATGGCTCAGATGGCTAGGGCGCCATACCATAAATCTGGGGACCCGGGTTCGATTCCGACCCGAGGTCATTTCCCGAGCCCTCCCTGTCTCTCTCTCCCGCTCATTTCCTGTCTCTCTACACTGTCCTATCTATAAAAAAAAAAAAATCAATGACGGTCCAGTGTCTGATTTGTAAATAGTTGGCTGGTTAGCATATCGTGTGTGTGTGTGTGTGTGTGTGTTAGCGGAGAAGGTGATGTCCCTGGGTAAGGACTGGCACAGGCCATGTCTGCGCTGTGAGAGGTGCAGTAAGACGCTCGCTCCCGGTGGCCACGCTGAGGTCAGGACCAAGTTCTATAATAACCACATGACCACATGATGTCATCACTGTAACTCATCACTCAGTACTGTTGTGTTTCAGCACGATGGCCAGCCGTACTGCCATAAACCCTGCTACGCTGTCCTGTTCGGACCTAAAGGTACACACACGTTTTAAAAACAGAGCAGCACATGTAGGACTTAACCGCAAACCCACTTCTGTGACATGACACAATGATACAGTTATATATTAATACAGTCGCATAAACCAGGATTTACTCTGTGTGTGTGTGTAGGTGTGAACACTGGAGGGATGGGCAGCTACATCTATGAAGAGCCAAACACTGAGCCTCAGCCATGAACACACGCACACAAACAACACCATTTATACTTTTATAAATATATGCTGTAGTGTTCAGGTGAATTAAACACTGATGTCACAATCACATTATTATTATTATTATTATTATTATTATTATTATTAAGTGTTATTATCAGTGTTAATTGTTTAATGAGTTTATTTATAAACACTGTATTTATTTTATATTTCCAGATGTTTCCTTTCCTGTGTGTGTGTGTGTGTGTGTGTGTGTGTGTGTGTGTATACACTTGTGGTAATGTTGTTAAAAGTGAAGCCAGCACTCCCAGGTGAATGAAAGGAGGAGGAGTCAGTCTCCTGTTATCAGTTCAGTGAACCCTGATATCTTCCCCCATCATTTTCCTGATAATAAATGTGTTTGTAGAAGTTACTTGGTGACAAATAAAAGGGCGTGGTTAATGAGTTGATTGACAGTTTAGGACATGAACTCTGTTGAGTCTCATGAACTCATACGCACTCCACAAGACTCCACACTCCATAAGATTACTCATGCATCTCAAACACTCAGGAGACGATCCGTTTCACCAGGATTAAGTTTTAAAAAGTTATCATTCATCCACAGCTTTAGGTCATGGGTGTGTTCAGAGAGGGAGGGGGCGGGGCAGATGTGGAAGGCCTGCTGCTGATGTAAATCTGCATATCAATGAAAATTCAAACCATGGCGGTGGATCGTTTGGCCCAGGGGTCATATGTAGGTAATGAACAGAAGAGGACCTGAGACAGAACCCTGTGGGACACCACACCTGAGGGATGCCGTAGAAGACTTGTACTTGGTGAAGGAAATAAACTGCTGTCTATCGGTGAGAGAGGATTTTAACCAGGAAAAGTCAGAACCAGAAATACCACCAGCAGAGAGATGGCTGAGGAGAGAAGTGGTGAAGTGGCTTGTGACAGGACGAGTGCATTTTCACATAGACCTTAGGTGGACTAACATTAAACTACAGGCAGTTAGCAGATGCTCTTATCCAGAGCGACGTACAGCAGGAGCCTGACACACACACAGCAGGACACCTGGGGAGCAGCTGGGGGTTCAGTACCTTGCTCCTGCTAGTGCAGGGAGTCGAACCGGCAACCTTTTGGTCCCAAACCTGCTTCTGTAATGTTTAGACCATGACTTGCTCTATAATAAATTCCATTATTCCTTGAAGACACTTTAAATCAATGTCATTAGCGAGCAGTAGGTGCTGTAAACACACCCTCAGTAACAATAGTGACAACAATGTAACTGCATAAATATGTTGTGCTAAACAAGTACAGTATAACAGTTAATGAACTGCCTGATGAATGTTTTTTGTATTCAGATACAGTAGTGACATGGATAACGAGTTAATGTTTACAGTAAAACAGTCGGGACTGTAAACGAACCTACAACAGCTCTCGTCAGCAAGTAAACAATGAATTTGAACACGCGTTGAACAATACACAGTCACATAATGCTATTAACAGCAATCACAACATGTCTGTTACAGAACTGTCGGATTAACATTAGCTTCCCATCACTGCTGGTAAAAGGGACAAGTTAATTCCTGAGCCTCGTTTCCCATCGATTAATAAAGAACCTTAAAAAAACCCAAATGAACCTCAGCAAGTTAGCGTTAGCGATTGCTAGTGAGTCTGACTCAAGTCGCCACATAACATAATGTGACTCTTGACGATAAAATGATAACATGGAAATATAACACGTTTGACTACTTAAGAAGAAGAAAAAAACATTTAATGGTTACTCACTTCACTCTGCTGAATTCCCTTGTGCTACGGACAGTGGAAATCAGATCAGCCTCTGCAGCGTCGTTCTCCAGGAGCATGTACGTGATCCAACACCTCATCCAATCTCGCAATGGACAGCCGTGCTGTGATTGGTGATGTCCAGTATCATCCTGCAGCGTGATTGGCCTCCATCCATTCTCACATTGGACAGGGAATGCCAACAGACTGTCCAGAACAAACGGAACACTAGGAGCTCTGGACCTTGACTAAAGATCGAGAAGAGAAACTTGAAAAAACAAAAGGACTGAACGAGGAGGAAATAAATAAACCTCTGAGGTTTTTAGAGGAAGGACTTGGAGAAAGCCAGAAAAACCCCAAGAGACAAACTCCAAGAGGTTTAATCCGAGAGAAAGAAGAGAAACCTGAGAGATAAACTCAAGAGTTTTTACCAGTTGACCAGCTGAGTCTCAGTGCAGCACTCGACAAGGAGAACTCGAGACGGAGTGTTTGATGAACCTGGAAGAGGCCAGTGACAGGTGGAGCAGGTGAGCGCTCACTCCTGGATGTCGGATCTCTCCCTCTGGTGGTGAGCCGGGCAGGGCCGGGGCGGACTGCCCCGACACATGATCCAGTTAGTGACGTGTAAACAGTCAGCTGATGAATGATATTGCAGCTGGCTAGCTTGTGTATTAGCATCACATCAGATTTATACAAGAGGCCCGGAGGGCCTCGCTCAGTACTTTCAAGACCTCGGTCACGGTATTTCACGATATGGACCTCCCAGCGGGTAAATAACATATATGTATTTTACATAGCATTCACATGTATATTGCGGAAATTCATGAATGAGAAATCACTGTTTTGGGTAAAAATGGTTTGAACAGAGTCTGTGTTTTTCAATATGGCTGCCAGCGGTACGTCACTGAACTATACGCTTTGATTGTTAGGACTAGGACTGTTTTGGCCTCTAGAGGCCGCTGTTATTTCCTTTTCTTGTCGTGTTTATTTTGGCCTCTAGAGGCCGCCACTGTTCCTGTGTTTTGTGTTTGTGTTAATTGCCTAATTATCTTCACCTGTGTCCTTAATTAGTTTGTCTATTTATACCCCTGAGTTCAGTCCTCTTGTCACGGAGTCTTTGTGCTGTTATGTTTATCTCCAGTTTCCTTTGTACTGTGTTTTTTGATCTTCTTAGCTTTTGAATTTTTGCACTTTGCTTTTCTTTTGGATTATACTCTTTGGTTTTTTTTTGTCTTTTGTTTTGCCCTGTATATAGTGTATATAGTTTAAATAAACCTTTTGATTCTTTTTCTACTTCCGCCTCACGCCTCTGCATTTGAGTCATCCCCCTGGTGGCCTAGTGGGGGTTTGCTGGATTATCACACCAACGAACCAGGTTCGAATCCCAGCAAAACCCTAACAGAAAGACTCCGTCATGACCGACTCAGCAGAGGCTGCTTCAACTGTCTACCCGGCCAACCTTCAGGGAATTATGGCAGCTTTGACACGCTTCGGAGCGACCATGGACGCTCATGGACGTACGCTCACCAGCCAACGTGAGGCCCTCGCTCGCCACGAGGAACTGCTTCAGCAAATTGGGAAAACCCTGGCACAGCTGACATCTCTGCCTGCATCTCCTGCTCCTGATCCAGTTCCTGCTCCTGATCCAGCTCCCACTCCTGCTCCAGTGCCTCCTGCAATGCTGCCTTCTTCACCTCGCGAACCCAGCCTTCCTGCACCACAGAGGTATGACGGCAAGCACAGTGAGTGCCGAGAGTTCCTTACCCAGTGTCAACTCACCTTTGAGCTTCAGCCTACCACCTACACTACGGATCGCCGCAAGATTGCCTTTGTGATCACCTTATTAGCTGGTAAGGCGCGAGCCTGGGCTACTGCTATCTGGCAAAGACAGGGACCTGAGTGCTTTGATTTCCAGCTGTTTTCTGAAGAGATGCTTCGGGTCTTCGATCAGGCAGACATCAGTACCGACGCAGCCCGAAAGCTCATGTCCATCCGGCAAGGAGGAAGCGTCGCAGATTACGCCATCTCGTTCCGAACACTCGCAGCAGTAAGTGGATGGAACGAGACTGCCCTGGTGTCAGCCTTCCACCATGGTCTGTCTGACCCCATCAAGGACGGTCTGGCCTCTATTGGATGCCCAAGTGACCTCGAAACCCTCATCTCACATGCTATTCGTCTGGACAACAGGATGAGAGAACGCCACCAAGCCTTGAGCCCCCCCAGCCTCCCTACCTCTACCTGGAGACCGTCTACCTCCTTCAGTGACTGTCCAGAACCCATGCAAGTGGGTCGTACTCGCCTCTCCGCATCTGAGAGGGAGCGCAGAAGGAGGGACAAGTGCTGCATCTACTGTGGCAAGCCTGGTCACTTCCGAGCATCATGTCCCGAACTCTTGGGAAAAGGACCGCCCCGTCCAGCCGAGGGAGGGTTGTGACGGGGCCTACCCTCTCTCCCGGACTCCCTGGCCAAGGAATCTACATCCCGGTCTCCATCTCCTGGGGTGAGTCTGTCCACTCTTGTCAAGCTTTGATAGACTCAGGGGCGGCTGGGAACTTTATGGATATTCACTTCGCCCAAAGCATCAATATACCTACTGCACCTCTTGAAGTCCCTCTGTCTGTGTCTGCCCTCGATGGCCAAGCGTTAGGTGATGGAAGAGTCACTCAAGTTACTTCTCCAGTCTTCCTCCAGTCTCAAGGTCACAAGGAAGAAATATCCCTGCACCTGATTCCTTCACCTGAGTTCCCAGTTATTCTAGGCCTTCCTTGGCTTACTCGCCACAACCCTCGCATAGACTGGGTAACAAGCCAGGTTGTGGAATGGGGCCCTGCATGCCATGCCTCTTGTCTGCTCTCTAGCTCTCCTGTGTCTCCTGCCGAGCCCCCTGATCTCACCGAGTTATCTCAAGTTCCCACAGAGTACTGGGATCTCAAGGAGGTATTCAGCAAGAGCAGGGCCGCCGTTCTTCCTCCGCACCGGGCCTACGACTGTGCCATCGACTTGCTCCCTGGGACTACCCCTCCTCGTGGCAGACTGTTTTCACTCTCTCAGCCAGAACGCAAGGCCATGGAGGAATACCTCAAAGATGCCCTGGTCTCTGGGTTTATTCGACCCTCCACTTCACCTGCTGGAGCCGGCTTCTTCTTTGTCGGCAAGAAGGATGGGGGGCTCCGACCATGTATTGATTACAGGGGCCTGAATAAGATCACTGTGCGCAACCGATATCCCCTTCCGCTGATGTCCACAGCTTTCGACCTGCTCCAAGGCGCCACCGTCTTCACCAAGTTGGACCTACGGAACGCATACCACCTCATCCGTATCCGACAGGGAGACGAGTGGAAGACTGCCTTTAACACCCCGTCTGGGCACTACGAATACCAGGTGATGCCCTTCGGACTCACCAACGCACCAGCTGTTTTTCAGGCCCTAATCAACGACGTCTTAAGGGACATGATTAACCTATACGTTTTTGTCTACCTCGACGACATCCTTATCTTTTCCAAGACCGTGCAGGAGCACCGCCACCATGTCCGCCAGGTTCTCCAGAGGCTGCTACAGAACAATCTGTTTGCCAAGGCCCAGAAATGCGAATTTCATGTTCCCGAGGTCTCCTTTCTGGGATTTATTGTACGGACAGGCCAACTCCAAATGGACCCTGCCAAGACCCTGGCCGTCCGGGACTGGCCTACTCCCAAGTCCGTTAAGGAGGTTCAGCGGTTCTTAGGATTCGCTAACTTCTACCGCAAGTTCATCAGGAACTTCAGTTCTGTGGCAGCACCCATGTCAGACCTCACCAAAGGGACAGGTGGATCTTATGGCTGGTCTCCTCAGGCAGAAAAGGCGTTCAAAGACCTCAAGGACCGCTTCTGCACGGCACCCATTCTGGTTCTCCCGGACACCTCCCAACCATTCATCGTGGAGGTGGACGCCTCGGACAGTGGTGTCGGCGCGGTGCTCTCTCAACGTTCGGAAGGAAAGCTGCACCCCTGCGCTTACTTCTCCCACCGCCTGAGTCCTGCTGAGTCCCGGTACGATGTGGGGGATCGAGAACTGCTAGCGGTCAAACTGGCCCTTGAGGAGTGGAGGCACTGGCTGGAGGGAGCACAACATCCATTCCTGGTTTGGACTGACCACAAGAACCTGGAGTACCTCCAGCAAGCCAAGAGACTGAACCCTCGACAGGCTAGGTGGGCCCTGTTTTTCAGTCGGTTTGACTTCACCCTCTCATACCGCCCCGGCTCCAAGAACACCAAACCTGACGCACTGTCCAGACTGTTCTCTGCCACTAACAGGGAGAATGAAGTCGGGCCTATTATCCCTGTGTCCCGGATTGTGGCCCCTGTCCGCTGGGGTATTGAGGAGGCTGTCCGACGAGCCCAACGCCAGGACCCCGGTCCTGGGACGGGGCCACCAGGCCTCTTGTACGTCCCACATCAAGCCCGGGCCAAGGTTCTCCAGTGGGGTCACTCTTCCCCTCTCACCGCCCACCCGGGAGCTCGGAGGACCCTGGACTTCCTGAAAAGACGCTTCTGGTGGCCTAACATGGAGAAGGAAGTAAGGTCATTTGTCCTGTCCTGTGAGGTTTGCACCAGAACCAAGAACCCACGACAGCGTCCCCAGGGTCTCCTGCATCCTCTGACCATTCCCCGGCGTCCCTGGTCCCACGTGGCAGTCGACTTTATCACGGGTCTCCCTGAGTCACAAGGTAACACGGTCATTTTGGTCTTAGTTGACAGATTCTCCAAGGCCTGCCGCTTCATACCACTGTGCAAACTCCCCTCTGCTCTGGAAACTGCGAAACTTTTGTTTAATCATGTCTTCCGAGTCTTTGGTCTTCCACAGGACATCGTCTCAGACCGAGGGCCCCAGTTCTCCTCCCGAGTGTGGCACGGGTTCTGCAAGGTCATCGGAGCCACTGCCAGCCTCTCCTCTGGGTTTCACCCACAGTCCAATGGTCAGACGGAGAGGCTCAACCAGGACCTGGAAACCACCCTGCGAGGCCTGGCTATGGATAACCCGACATCGTGGAGCACCTGGCTGCCATGGGCGGAGTACGCCCACAACACCCTGCAGTCATCGGCCACCAAGCTGTCGCCATTCCAGTGCCAATTCGGGTTCCAGCCACCTCTGTTCCCGGACCAGGAGGAGGACGCGGGGGTGCCCTCGGTCAACCAATATGTGAGACGGTGTCGCAAGACCTGGAGCAAGGTCAGGAAGACCCTCATACAGACCTCCAGAACCAACCAGACTCAGGCCAACCGCCATAGAAGACCTGCACACGCTTTCCGCCCTGGGCAGCGTGTTTGGCTGTCCACTAAGGACCTTCCACTGCGGGTGGAGAACCGCAAGCTTGCTCCTCGCTACATTGGCCCCTTCAAGGTGGTGCGCAGGGTGAACCCTGTCTCCTACCGGCTCCAGTTGCCCCGGACTCTGAGGATCAACCCCACTTTCCATGTTTCCCTGTTACGGCCCGTACTGACATCTACGTATGCCCCTGCCCCTAGGAACCCCCCACCCCCCCGCATCTTCCAGGGGCAGACTGTGTTCACTGTGAATCGCCTGCTTGACTCCCGCCGGGTCCGCGGCGGGTTGCAATATCTGGTGGACTGGGAGGGCTATGGTCCTGAGGAGCGCTGCTGGGTTCCTGCTCGGGATGTCCTTGATAAAGAACTATGTCGGGACTTCCATTCGGCCCATCCGGATCGCCCTGGGAACGTCAGGAGACGCTCCTAGAGGGGGGGGTCCTGTTAGGACTAGGACTGTTTTGGCCTCTAGAGGCCGCTGTTATTTCCTTTTCTTGTCGTGTTTATTTTGGCCTCTAGAGGCCGCCACTGTTCCTGTGTTTTGTGTTTGTGTTAATTGCCTAATTATCTTCACCTGTGTCCTTAATTAGTTTGTCTATTTATACCCCTGAGTTCAGTCCTCTTGTCACGGAGTCTTTGTGCTGTTATGTTTATCTCCAGTTTCCTTTGTACTGTGTTTTTTGATCTTCTTAGCTTTTGAATTTTTGCACTTTGCTTTTCTTTTGGATTATACTCTTTGGTTTTTTTTTGTCTTTTGTTTTGCCCTGTATATAGTGTATATAGTTTAAATAAACCTTTTGATTCTTTTTCTACTTCCGCCTCACGCCTCTGCATTTGAGTCATCCCCCTGGTGGCCTAGTGGGGGTTTGCTGGATTATCACACCAACGAACCAGGTTCGAATCCCAGCAAAACCCTAACATTGATTGCATCAGACTCTGCAAATTTCTTGTGTATAGCTTGTGAAGAGCAGATACATTCCCACATGGATGGAGTTAACGCTCGGCCATGAATCCACATTATCTTCTAATTCATTTCTTGGAATTTCGTATGGCTCTTTTCCCAAAATATAAGACTTTTTTTTTCAAATAACGATCCTTTGATTCTTTACAATCTATTTTATCAAAATATCTGGATAATAAGCCCTTATTAGGCATATAGCATAAAAAAAGCATCGACCTCAGAAGATTTTGTGTGTAAACTGAGCAGCTGTTTGTCGTCTGAGTGATGACGGTGACACCGCTCTACAGACCTGAAACACCATCAGGAGAAAGAGCAGAGCTGGAGCTCTGTAATAAAGTGAGTCAGGTTTGTACACTGTTTATACACACTAAAGTAATCAGGTTGTGAAGACAGAGCAAACTTCATCTCATCTCATCTCATTATCTCTAGCCGCTTTATCCTGTTCTACAGGGTCGCAGGCAAGCTGGATCCTATCCCAGCTGACTACGGGCGAAAGGCGGGGTTCACCCTGGACAAGTCGCCAGGTCATCACAGGGCTGACACATAGACACAGACAACCATTCACACTCACATTCACACCTACGCTCAATTTAGAGTCACCAGTTAACCTAACCTGCATGTCTTTGGACTGTGGGGGAAACCGGAGCACCCGGAGGAAACCCACGCGGACACGGGGAGAACATGCAAACTCCACACAGAAAGGCCCTCGCCGGCCACGGGGCTCGAACCCGGACCTTCTTGCTGTGAGGCAACAGCGCTAACCACTACACCACCGTGCCGCCCCAGAGCAAACTTATGCAGAGTAATATCTTTAATTATTTCTCCACCCGTTTTCACTCTCCTGTTCTTGGTGAATAAGTTACGAAGTCTCTCGCTTCACAACATCACAGTAAACAGCAGGATTCACTCTCTCTGAAGATACGAGTTGTTTCTCTGTGGGAGAGAGCGTTCTCAAGTTTTGAAACAAAGTTATCATAAAAATGTAGAGGGTTTTTTTGTCGTCTTAAATGGCTAAACAATAAATAAACAGAACACTAATCTGCACATTCAAAACTCCGCGTGTTCATCATCAGTCACCATGAAGTGTATGGGTTTGATTCTCACTGTACAGGCTTCGACCTGCTCTTTCTGACTGTGGGATCTGTTTAAATTAATCAACTTTAACTTTGTTGATTGTTCTACTGGGGGACTTCAACGCTCACGTGGGCGATGACAGTGACACCTGGAGGAGCGTGATTGGGAGGAACGGCCTCCCCGATCTGAACCCGAGTGGTGTTTTGTTATTGGACTTCTGTGCTAGTCACGGTTTGTCCATAACGAACACCATGTTCGAGCATAGGGGTGTCCATAAGTGCACGTGGCACCAGGACACCTTAGGTCAGAGGTCGATGATCGACTTTGTTGTCGTTTCATCGGATCTCCAGCCCTATGTCTTGGACACTCGGGTGAAGAGAGGGGCTGAGCTGTCAACTGATCAACACCTGGTGGTGAGTTGGATCCGCTGGCGGAGGAGGAAGCCGGACAGACCTGGCAGGCCTAAACGTATGGTGAGGGTCTGCTGGGAACGTCTGGCTGAGCACTCTGTCAGGGAGGTCTTTAACTCCCACCTCCGGGAGAGCTTCTCCCAGCTTCCGAGGGAGACGGGGGACATTGAGTCTGAGTGGACCATGTTTTCTGCCTCCATTGTCGATGCAGCTGCTCGGAGCTGTGGCCGCAAGGTCTCCGGTGCCTGTCATGGCGGCAATCCCCGAAGCCAGTGGTGGACACCAGAAGTAAGGGATGCCATCAAGCTGAAGAAGGAGTCCTATCGGGCCATGTTGGCCTCCGGGACTCCTGAGGCAGCTGATGGGTATCGGCAGGCCAGGCGTGCTGCAGCTCAGGCAGTTGCGGAGGCAAAAACTTGGAACTGGGAGGAGTTCAGTGAGGCCATGGAGAAGGACTATCGTTCGGCCTCGAAGAAATTCTGGCAAACCATCTGGCGCCTCAGGAGGGGGAAGCAGTACTCTGCCAACACTGTTTACAGTGCGGGTGGGGAGCTGTTGACCTCGACTGGGAACATTGTCGGGCGGTGGAAGGAATACTTCGAGGAGCTCCTCAATCCCACTGTCTCATCTTCCATTGAGGAAGCGGAGGCTGATGACTCAGAGGTGGACTCGTCCATTACACAAGCCGAAGTCACTGAGGTGGTTAGCAAGCTCCTCGGTGGCAAGGCACCGGGGGTGGATGAGATCTGCCCTGAGTATCTCAAGTCTCTGGATGTTGTGGGGCTGTCTTGGCTGACACGCCTCTGCAACATTGCGTGGCGGTTGGGGACAGTGCCTCTGGAATGGCAGACTGGGGTGGTGGTCCCTCTTTTTAAGAAAGGGGACCAGAGAGTGTGCTCCAATTATAGGGGAATCACAGTTCTCAGCCTCCCAGGGAAGGTTTACTCCAGGGTACTGGAGAGGAGAATTCGGCCAATAGTCGAACCTCGGATCCAGGAGGAACAGTGTGGTTTTCGTCCTGGTCGCGGAACACTGGACCAGCTCTATACCCTTCATAGGGTGCTCGAGGGTTCATGGGAGTTTGCCCAACCAGTCCACATGTGCTTTGTGGATTTGGAGAAGGCATTCAACTGTGTCCCTCGTGGTATTCTGTGGGGGGTGCTTCAGGAGTATGGAGTTCGGGGCTCTTTGCTAAGGGCTGTCCGGTCCCTGTATGAACGGAGCAGGAGTCTGGTTCGCATTGCCGGCAGTAAGTCAGACCTGTTCCCAGTGCATGTTGGACTCCGGCAGGGCTGCCCTTTGTCACCGGTTCTGTTCATAATCTTTATGGACAGAATTTCTAGGCGCAGCCAGGGGCCGGAAGGAATCCTGTTTGGGAACCACAGGATTTCATCTCTGCTTTTCGCAGATGATGTTGTCCTGTTGGCTTCTTCAAACCAGGACCTTCAGCATTTCAGCATGCACTGGGGCGGTTTGCAGTCGAGTGTGAAGCGGCTGGGATGAGAATCAGCACCTCCAAGTCCGAGGCCATGGTTCTCGACTGGAACAGGGTGGCTTGCCCTCTCCAGGTTGGTGGAGAAGTCCTGCCTCAAGTGGAGGAGTTTAAGTATCTCGGGATCTTGTTCACCAGTGAGGGAAGGCTAGAGCGCGAGATTGACAGGCAGATCGGTGCAGCCTCCGCAGTGATGCGGTCGCTTTACCGGTCCGTTGTGGTGAAGAAGGAGCTGAGCCAAAAGGCGAAGCTCTCGATTTACCGGTTGATCTACGTTCCGACTCTCACCTATGGTCATGAGCTTTGGGTAATGACCGAAAGAACAAGATTGCAGATACAAGCAGCCGAAATGACTTTCCTTCGCAGGGTGGCTGGGCGCTCCCTTAGAGATAGGGTGAGAAGCACAGTCACTCGGGAGGAGCTCGGAGTAGAGCCGCTGCTCCTCCACATCGAGAGGAATCAGCTAAGGTGGCTCGGGCATCTCTTTCGGATGCCTCCTGGACGCTTTCCTGGGGAGGTGTTCCAGGCATGTCCCCCCGGGAGGAGGCCCCGGGGAAGACCCAGGACACGCTAGAGGGACTATGTCTCTCAGCTGGCCTGGGAACGCCTCGGTGTTCTTCCCGAGGAGCTGGCCAAGGTGTCTGGGGAAAGGGAAGTTTGGGCTTCCATGCTCAGACTGCTGCCTCCGCGACCTGGCCCCGGATAAGCGGAAGAAGATGAGACAAGACGAGACTTTAACTTTTTCATTCCACAGACCTCATTTTAATTTATTAAAGCGTACACAAACACAATAATGTTAGCACGAGCACATTCTTAAGATTAAATTAATGAAATTGATTGTTGAATTATCCATCTAACTCCAGGTTGAGGTGAAACTTTAATTATATTTAATTAAATTTGGTTTTAAAAATGTTCCTGTACAGCAGATTATGAATATGATAATGAAATACATATCCCAGAATGCAACACAGCCTCCTGACAAGGCAGACCCCGTGCTCATAAACTTTATATAGTCAGTAAAATATGACTGTAGTTATCTGTGTGATAGATATGAACTTTAAACATTAATAAATTAAACCAGAAAATGTTTTAAACGCACTGTTCCGGCTGCTCACGGCCAAGTTTAGCGGATTAGCAGCGTGCTAACTGCAGAGAGAGGTGCTGTGGGACATGTAGTTTACACAGAGAGGTGCTGTGGGACATGTAGTTTATACACAGAGAGCCGCTGTGGGACATGTAGCTTACACAGAGAGGCGCTGTGGGACATGTAGTTTATACAGAGAGGCGCTGTGGGACAGGTAGTTTACACAGAGAGGTGCTGTGGGACATGTAGTTTATACAGAGAGGCGCTGTGGGACAGGTAGTTTACACAGAGAGGTGCTGTGGGACATGTAGTTTATACACAGAGAGCCGCTGTGGGACATGTAGCTTACACAGAGAGGCGCTGTGGGACATGTAGTTTACAAAGAGAGGCGCTGTGGGACAGGTAGTTTACACAGAGAGGTGCTGTGGGACATGTAGTTTATACAGAGAGGCGCTGTGGGACAGGTAGTTTACACAGAGAGGTGCTGTGGGACAGGTAGTTTACACAGAGAGGCGCTGTGGGACAGGTAGTTTACACAGAGAGGCGCTGTGGGACATGTAGTTTATACAGAGAGGCACTGTGGGACAGGTAGTTTATACAGAGAGGCGCTGTGGGACAGGTAGTTTATACAGAGAGGCGCTGTGGGACAGGTAGTTTACACAGAGAGGCGCTGTGGGACAGGTAGTTTACACAGAGAGGTGCTGTGGGACATGTAGTTTATACAGAGAGGCGCTGTGGGACATGTAGTTTACACAGAGAGGTGCTGTGGGACATGTAGTTTATACACAGAGAGTCGCTGTGGGACATGTAGTTTATACAGAGAGGTGCTGTGGGACATGTAGTTTATACACAGAGAGCTGCTGTGGGACATGTAGCTTACACAGAGAGGTGCTGTGGGACATGTAGTTTATACAGTGAGGCGCTGTGGGACAGGTAGTTTATACAGAGAGGCACTGTGGGACAGGTAGTTTACACAGAGAGGCGCTGTGGGACATGTAGTTTATACAGAGTGGCGCTGTGGGACAGGTAGTTTACACAGAGAGGCGCTGTGGGACATGTAGTTTACACAGAGAGGTGCTGTGGGACATGTAGTTTATACAGAGAGGTGCTGTGGGACATGTAGTTTACACATAGAGGTGCTGTGGGACATGTAGTTTATACAGAGAGGCGCTGTGGGACATGTAGTTTATACAGAGAGGCGCTGTGGGACATGTAGTTTATACAGAGAGGCGCTGTGGGACATGTAGTTTACACAGAGAGGTGCTGTGGGACAGGTAGTTTACACAGAGAGGCGCTGTGGGACATGTAGTTTATACAGAGAGGCGCTGTGGGACATGTAGTTTATACAGAGAGGCGCTGTGGGACATGTAGTTTATACAGAGAGGTGCTGTGGGACAGGTAGTTTACACAGAGAGGTGCTGTGGGACATGTAGTTTACACAGAGAGGCGCTGTGGGACATGTAGTTTATTCAGAGAGGCGCTGTGGGACAGGTAGTTTACACAGAGAGGTGCTGTGGGACATGTAGTTTACACAGAGAGGCGCTGTGGGACATGTAGTTTATACAGAGAGGCGCTGTGGGACATGTAGTTTATACAGAGAGGCGCTGTGGGACATGTAGTTTATACAGAGAGGCGCTGTGAGACATGTAGTTTATACAGAGAGGCGCTGTGGGACAGGTAGTTTATACAGAGAGGCGCTGTGGGACAGGTAGTTTACACAGAGAGGTGCTGTGGGACAGGTAGTTTACACAGAGAGGCGCTGTGGGACATGTAGTTTATACAGAGAGGCACTGTGGTACATGTAGTTTATACAGGGAGGTGCTGTGGGACAGGTAGTTTACACAGAGAGGCGCTGTGGGACATAGTTTTTACAGAGAGGCGCTGTGGGACAGGTAGTTTACACAGAGAGGCGCTGTGGGACATGTAGTTTACACAGAGAGGCACTGTGGGACATGTAGTTTATACAGAGAGGTGCTGTGGGACATGTAGTTTATACAGAGAGGCACTGTGGTACATGTAGTTTATACAGAGAGGTGCTGTGGGACAGGTAGTTACACAGAGAGGCGCTGTGGGACATGTAGTTTATACAGAGAGGCGCTGTGGGACATGTAGTTTATACAGAGAGGCACTGTGGTACATGTAGTTTATACAGAGAGGTGCTGTGGGACAGGTAGTTACACAGAGAGGCGCTGTGGGACATGTAGTTTATACAGAGAGGCGCTGTGGGACATGTAGTTTATACAGAGAGGCGCTGTGGGACATGTAGTTTACACAGAGAGGCGCTGTGGGACATGTAGTTTATACAGAGAGGCGCTGTGGGACAGGTAGTTTACACAGAGAGGTGCTGTGGGACATGTAGTTTATACAGAGAGGCGCTGTGGGACATGTAGTTTATACAGAGAGGCGCTGTGGGACATGTAGTTTATACAGAGAGGCGCTGTGGGACAGGTAGTTTACACAGAGAGGTGCTGTGGGACATGTAGTTTACACAGAGAGGTGCTGTGGGACATGTAGTTTATACAGAGAGGCGCTGTGGGACAGGTAGTTTACACAGAGAGGTGCTGTGGGACATGTAGTTTATACAGAGAGGCGCTGTGGGACAGGTAGTTTACACAGAGAGGCGCTGTGGGACAGGTAGTTTACACAGAGAGGCGCTGTGGGACAGGTAGTTTACACAGAGAGGCGCTGTGGGACATGCAGTTTATACAGAGAGGCACTGTGGGACAGGTAGTTTATACAGAGAGGCGCTGTGGGACAGGTAGTTTATACAGAGAGGCGCTGTGGGACAGGTAGTTTACACAGAGAGGCGCTGTGGGACAGGTAGTTTACACAGAGAGGTGCTGTGGGACATGTAGTTTATACAGAGAGGCGCTGTGGGACATGTAGTTTACACAGAGAGGTGCTGTGGGACATGTAGTTTATACACAGAGAGCCGCTGTGGGACATGTAGTTTATACAGAGAGGTGCTGTGGGACATGTAGTTTATACACAGAGAGCTGCTGTGGGACATGTAGCTTACACAGAGAGGTGCTGTGGGACATGTAGTTTATACAGTGAGGCGCTGTGGGACAGGTAGTTTATACAGAGAGGCACTGTGGGACAGGTAGTTTACACAGAGAGGCGCTGTGGGACATGTAGTTTATACAGAGTGGCGCTGTGGGACAGGTAGTTTACACAGAGAGGCGCTGTGGGACATGTAGTTTACACAGAGAGGTGCTGTGGGACATGTAGGTTATACAGAGAGGCGCTGTGGGACATGTAGTTTACACATAGAGGTGCTGTGGGACATGTAGTTTATACAGAGAGGCGCTGTGGTACATGTAGTTTATACAGAGAGGCGCTGTGGGACATGTAGTTTATACAGAGAGGCGCTGTGGGACATGTAGTTTACACAGAGAGGTGCTGTGGGACAGGTAGTTTACACAGAGAGGTGCTGTGGGACATGTAGTTTATACAGAGAGGCGCTGTGGGACATGTAGTTTATGCAGAGAGGCGCTGTGGGACATGTAGTTTATACAGAGAGGCGCTGTGGGACAGGTAGTTTACACAGAGAGGTGCTGTGGGACATGTAGTTTACACAGAGAGGCGCTGTGGGACATGTAGTTTATTCAGAGAGGCGCTGTGGGACAGGTAGTTTACACAGAGAGGTGCTGTGGGACATGTAGTTTACACAGAGAGGCGCTGTGGGACATGTAGTTTATACAGAGAGGCGCTGTGGGACATGTAGTTTATACAGAGAGGCGCTGTGGGACATGTAGTTTATACAGAGAGGCGCTGTGAGACATGTAGTTTATACAGAGAGGCGCTGTGGGACAGGTAGTTTATACAGAGAGGCGCTGTGGGACAGGTAGTTTACACAGAGAGGTGCTGTGGGACAGGTAGTTTATACAGAGAGGCACTGTGGTACATGTAGTTTATACAGGGAGGTGCTGTGGGACAGGTAGTTTACACAGAGAGGCGCTGTGGGACATAGTTTTTACAGAGAGGCGCTGTGGGACAGGTAGTTTACACAGAGAGGCGCTGTGGGACATGTAGTTTACACAGAGAGGCACTGTGGGACATGTAGTTTATACAGAGAGGTGCTGTGGGACATGTAGTTTATACAGAGAGGCACTGTGGTACATGTAGTTTATACAGAGAGGTGCTGTGGGACAGGTAGTTACACAGAGAGGCGCTGTGGGACATGTAGTTTATACAGAGAGGCGCTGTGGGACATGTAGTTTATACAGAGAGGCACTGTGGTACATGTAGTTTATACAGAGAGGTGCTGTGGGACAGGTAGTTACACAGAGAGGCGCTGTGGGACATGTAGTTTATACAGAGAGGTGCTGTGGGACAGGTAGTTTACACAGAGAGGCGCTGTGGGACATGTAGTTTATACAGAGAGGCGCTGTGGGACAGGTAGTTTACACAGAGAGGCACTGTGGGACATGTAGTTTACACAGAGAGGCGCTGTGGGACATGTAGTTTATACAGAGAGGCACTGTGGGACATGTAGTTTATACAGAGAGGTGCTGTGGGACAGGTAGTTTACACAGAGAGGCGCTGTGGGACAGGTAGTTTATAGACAGAGAGGCGCTGTGGGACATGTAGTTTACACAGAGAGGTGCTGTGGGACATGTAGTTCATTTTATTTTACTTTTTCACTTAATTTCCACTATTTCTTCATTTTATTTTTCACCTTTACAAGATAAGAAAATGCACAGAACTAGAACAGAGGATTTCTATCCTGGAACCAAAGATTGATGCCCTGCCAAAGACGGACGAACTAAGAGTGATATCTCACAAAAGGAGTACAGAAACAGTGGCCGAGAATGCAGAGATTGCACCCCGACAGGCCGATTGCATTGCAGATCGAGTGGATGAATACATCGATCTAACAGAGCAAAATGTGAGTACAGAAAACTGGCACACGATGGGTGGCAGGTCCAAAAATAAAAACAGAAGAGTAATTACCTCAACACCAGCTCGTTCTGATACTATGCAACCCATGCTCCACAGCCATGCTATTAGAAATAGAGCCAGGTCTACAAACTACAATAGGATTTACAGTCCTGTGGAAAATCCACAGCCCATAAGGCTTCAGAACAAATTTGAATGCCTCAGGGATGTGGAAGCGAAATCTTCAGGCGGACAAGCACATCATAGAAAGAGATCGCACCACAACCGAAGAGCTGTGGGAAGAGGCAAAAAGCAGCTCATAACACCACCTGATCCCACAACGCTTGTTCTTGGTGATTCCACTGTAAGACATTTAAAAGGACATGGGATAATTATTTGCTGCCTTCCAAATGCATCCATCTCTGACACCAAAGCCAGAATTTTGAAACTCATGTCCGAGCATAAAACTATCAAATGTATTATTGTGCATGTGGGAGCAAATGATGTTTTCAGAGCACAGATGTTTGTTCAAGATGATTTCAGAAAACTTTTTTCTGATCTCTATAAGACTAGAATACAATCTTTCATCAGTGGCCCACTTCCTGCAAGGGGAAGCTTTGCATTTACTCGACTCTTCAGTCTTAACACCTGGCTTGGAAAAACTTGTTTTTTATTTGGTATGAACTTCATAGACAATTTTAACCTTTTCTGGAATCGCAGAGAATTCTTCAAGCCGAATAGCACTGAACTCAGCCGGATTGGGACCAAAGTTTTAGCTGATCACTACAGCCTCTCTCTCCAGCATGCATTCTTTTCTCAGCTAACATTGAGCAGAACTGCTGATAAGATATCGCAGACTGACCCAGTTACAGATATCAACAATACCTCTGCAAAGCCAAAACAACTACCCATGCAAGCACAGCAGAGATGCTTCAACAAGGACACATAGCCATCTGGGGCAGACTGCCAAGAACCATCTGAGGCAGACTGCCAAGGACATCAACAATCACATGGAGAATATGAGCATGTTGTTACCAATGGGCAGCCACAGATATCTGCATTGCCCATCCAGATTGAGGACCTGACCAAAGACAATCATGCCAAGGCTGCATCATCCACATCTCGACCCCATGCAAGTATCACAGAGACTGTCAGGGAGACAGTCACCACAGAGACAGTCATGGAGACACTCACAAAGACCTCACCAAAGTCCCAATCTCAGTCTCGCTCTTCTGACTTTGTTGTACCATCTCCGTCTCCCCCCTGCATGGATTTCCCTAAAAGTATGCAGAGATTGCTGCCAATGGCTGCACTCTCTTTTTCCAGCCCAAATCATTCGCGACAAGCAGTGTACCCAGTTCATCGAAAATCAACCAACAGACTGAACTGTGTTCGCCGAGGACTTTCAGCTGGCTACCAATCTTTTTCACCATCTAAAAAATACATGACATCTCCAATCCTTCCCCCTCCCAACCTCATGGAATATACAGAGTCTTGTATGATGTGCTGTGGGTCCCTGCATTGGGTGTAGTTTTGAAAACAAGCTGGGACCCAGTATGCCTATGCCATTCTCTATTCCCGTGTTGATAAGAAATAGAAAACATAGAGCATATTTAACCCAGGGGGTAAACCAGTCTAGTCTCCTTCCTGTTTCAAAACAACATCAGAGTGCCCAAGTGGATATTACTTCTAGACTTTCTGTAAAGCTAGCTCTTCTGAACGTTAGATCACTTTCAAACAAATCATTTTTAATTAATGATCTTATTTGCAAACACAATCTTGATTTTTTGCTTCTAACTGAAACATGGCTGGATCAAGCAAAGAGTGCTACCACCCTTATTGAAGCAGCTCCCCCAAATTTTAATTTCATGAGTGCTACCCAACAGGGGAAAGGTGGAGGAATCGCAAATATATTCAAAGCCTCTTTTCAATGTAAACAGTCCTCACTTGGTGATTTTACATCCTTTGAACACTTATGTGCACTTGTTACATGCTCTCCTAACATATTATTATTAACTATTTACAGGCCTCCGAGACATTCAGCCAAAGTTTTTCTGGAAGAGTTTGGTGAACTGTTGTCAGTCATTTGCTTAGAGTTTGATTGTCTTATTGTATCTGGGGATTTTAACTTGCATGTAGATAATCCTGAAAACATTTATGCCAAAGAACTACTTGCACTTATTGACAACTTCAACCTAGTACAACATGTACAGGGGCCGACCCACTCTCGTGGTCATACCCTTGACCTCGTCATCACAAAGGGTCTTACTGTTTCTACTACTGTTGTTGACCTGGCCTTATCTGATCATTTCTGTGTTTTCTCTGATGTTTCTATGTCCCCTCACATTCAGAAGAGCTCAACGACTATGGGTAGGACAGTCATAAACGACAACACATGTTCTCTTTGAGCAAGCTCTCTCACGGATCTCAACTAAAATGTCAGACTCTGTAGACGACTTACTGGAAATTTTTAATTTAAATATGACCCAAATTATGGATGATATTGCTCCATTCAAAATCAAAAGAGTCAATGACAAGCAGAAAGCACCATGGAAGCAGTACCTGGCTGTTAAACTGCTCAAGAGAGAATGTAGGAAGACTGAAAGAAAATGGCGCAAATCTAGGGCCCGTTTACACGAGGATGCTGTCGGGTAAAAATGACTAAATATTTTATCAGAAGTGCCTTTCGTCTACACGGGGACGGCGTTTCCGAGGCTGAAAAACGGAAAAAATTGAAAACGCCTTCCAGAGTGGATAAGTTAAAAACAGCCTCCATTGCATATCCGTCTAAACTACCCAATATGCGAAACTCTGCTCGGATCTGCTCACGTCGGGTACGCGTTTACGTCATACATATGTCATATACTGTACATGGCAGCCCGGGAAGTAAGAAAGTAAGTAAAAAAGTAAGAGCATGTCTGATTACATCGATCCAATGGACCTTCAAGCTGCTCTGGCAGCTTTAATAAATGTCCAGGAGTCCTTCGAACATCTATACCGAATCTGCACATATACCGTTAATGAACAGAGGCGGGTATAGTATGCTCTTACTTTTTTACTTACTTTCTTACTTACCATAGCCAGAGTAGTCAAAGTTTTCGCGGCGCAGATGTGCAGATCAGACAAGACGGAAGACGTTGTGCATGCGTGCAGACATAGCGGAGGTCTTTCACAGCACCACCTAGCCGCCTGGCATGCACATCCAATTGAATTCCACACATTTATGCGTCACCGTATAGACGCAGATTTCCTCCTTGAAAATGGTCATGTAGATGCAGAAAAAAGTGAGAACAAAAACGGACTTTTGCGTTTTTGTTTCAGACCGTCCCCGTGTAAAGTGGGCCCTAAACTTCACATCCATTATCAAATCCATAAAGAGATGCTTTGTAAATATAATTATGAAATTCGTAAAGCAAGACAGTCTTTCTTCTCCAACATCATCAACAGGAATATGAACAATGCCCGTGTGCTATTTTCAACAGTAGAGAAGCTAACTAATCCCCCACCACAATTAGCACCTGAACTTCTCTCAGTTAATAAATGCAATGAGTTTGCATCCTTCTTCAAAGGTAAAATTGATAAAATACGGCAGAATATTGCTCATAATATATCTCAGTTGCAAAAAATTGAAAAGCTGCAATCACCAGTGACACAGACAGACAATTTCAACACAATGTCAGAATTTTGTTTAATTGATTATGAGACTCTTGAAAAAACTGTACAAAATCTCAGTTCCTCAACATCTGAACTGGACATTCTGCCCACCAACTTTTTTAAGTCTGTTCTTCATCTTATAATTACAGATGTGCTTCAGATCATAAATACATCCCTAGAGACTGGCATTGTTCCTGTGTCCCTGAAAAAAGCCGTTGTAAAGCCCCTACTTAAAAAGAATAATCTGGATGCTTCAGTGTTAAATAACTACAGGCCAATATCAAATCTACCATTCATCGGGAAAATCCTTGGAAAAATTGTCTTCAATCAATTAACTGCCTTCTTGATATCAAACAGCTGTTTTGATAACTTTCAGTCAGGATTTCGTGCCAATCACAGCACTGAAACAGCGCTGATTAAAGTTATAAATGACATACGTCTTAATACTGATGCAGGCAAAACATCGGTCCTGGTATTACTGGACCTCAGTGCAGCTTTTGATACTGTTGATCACAACATACTGCTATATCGACTTGAACACTGGGTTGGATTGACTGGTAAAGTTATCAATTGGTTAAAATCATACTTAAAAGATAGAAGCTTCTTTGTTACCATGGGAAATTGTACCTCAACATCAATGTCCTTGACCTGTGGTGTCCCCCAGGGGTCGATTCTTGGACCATTACTATTCAACCTTTACAGTGGTGCTTGAAAGTTTGTGAACCCTTTAGAATTTTCTATATTTCTGCATAAATATGACCTAAAATATCATCAGATTTTCACACAAGTCCTAAAAGTAGATAAAGAGAATCCAGTTAAACAAATGAGACAAAAATATTATACTTGGTCATTTATTTATTGAGGAAAATGATCCAATATTACATGTCTGTGAGTGACAAAAGTATGTGAACCTCTAGGATTAGCAGTTAATTTGAAGGTGAAATTCGAGTCAGGTGTTTTCAATCAATGGGATGACAATCAGGTGTGAGTGGGCACCCTGTTTTATTTAAAGAACAGGGATCTATCAAAGTCTGATCTTCACAACCCATGTTTGTGGAAGTGTATCATGGCACAAACAAAGGAGATTTCTGAGGACCTCAGAAAAAGCATTGTTGATGCTCATCAGGCTGGAAAAGGTTATAAAACCATCTCTAAAGAGTTTGGACTCCACCAATCCACAGTCAGACAGATTGTGTACAAATGGAAGAAATTCAAGACCATTGTTACCCTCCCCAGGAGTGGTTGACCAACAAAGATCACTCCAAGAGCAAGGCATGTAATAGTCGGCGAGGTCACAAAGGACCCCAGGGTAACTTCTAAGCAACTGAAGGCCTCTCTCACATTGGCTAATGTTAATGTTCATGAGTCCACCATCAGGAGAACACTGAACAACAATGGTGTGCATGGCAGGGTTGCAAGGAGAAAGCCACTGCTCTCCAAAAAGGACATTGCTGCTCATCTGCAGCTTGCTAAAGATCATGTGGACAAGCCAGAAGGCTATTGGAAAAGTTTTTGTGGATGGATGAGACCAAAATAGAACTTTTTGGTTGAAATGAGAAGTGTTATGTTTGGAGAAAGGAAAACACTGCATTCCAGCATAAGAACCTTATCCCATCTGTGAAACATGGTGGTGGTAGTATCATGGTTTGGGCCTGTTTTGCTGCACCTGGGCCAGGACGGCTTGCCATCATTGATGGAACAATGAATTCTGAATTATACCAGTGAATTCTAAAGGAAAATGTCAGGACATCTGTCCATGAACTGAATCTCAAGAGAAGGTGGGTCATGCAGCAAGACACCGACCTTAAGCATACAAGTCATTCTACCAAAGAATGGTTAAAGAAGAATAAAGTTAATGTTTTTGAATGGCCAAGTTAAAGTCCTGACCTTAATCAAATCGAAATGTTGTGGAAGGACCTGAGGCGAGCAGTTCCCAGAGTTGAAGCTGTTCTATACGGTGGAACGGGCTAAAATTCCTCCAAGCCGGTGTGCAGGACTGATCAACAGTTACCGGAAACATTTAGTTGTAGTTATTGCTGCATAAGGGGGTCACACCAGATACTGAAAGCAAAGGTTCACATACTTTTGCCACTCACAGATATGTAATATTGGATCATTTTCCTCAATAAATAAATGACCAAGTATAATTGTAGCGAGAATCGCGTGTGGGTGGAGCACAGAGAACGGCAGGACAGAGTAAAATTCAATGACTTTTTATTTGCTCTTTTCAGACGCATGCACCACTCTCTCAGCCACGCACGCACACACACACACAAGTCGTCTGGCTGGGGAGAGAGCTCCCTTCCGCTCTCCCTCTCCCTCCTTAAGTAGAGGGCGGTTTACTGGGGAAAACACACACAAACACAGGTTAATTACCCTCAGGTGAAGCGATTCTGCCACTTACCTTCCCCGACTCCGCCCTCCTGTCACAGACCGGCGCTTGACCACGCCCCCGCTGCCACATACCCCCACCGCCCGACTCAGGCCGGGCGCCCGTCCGGCCCGCAGCCGACTCCCCCCCCCCTTGACGGGAGAGGAAGTCCGCCACGACCATCTGCGCCCCCGGCCTGTGGACCACCTTGAAGTTGAAGGGTTGGAGTGCCAGATACCAACGGGTGATCCGCGCGTTGGCATCCTTCATGCGGTGGAGCCACTGGAGGGGCGCGTGGTCCGAACAGAGGGTGAAAGAGCGCCCCAGCAGGTAGTAACGGAGGGCGAGGACCACCCACTTGATCGCCAGGCACTCCTTCTGTATGGTGCTGTAGCGCCCCTCACGCACTGACAGCTTCCGACTAATGTACAGGATGGGGCGATCCTCCCCCTCCACCTGCTGGGACAAAATGGCCCCCAGCCCTCTGTCCGACGCATCCGTCTGCAACATAAAAGGGAGAGAGAAGTCAGGGGAGTGTAAAAGTGGCCCCCCACACAGTGCAGCCTTTACCTCAGAGAAAGCCCGCTGGCACTGCTCCGTCCACTGGACCGGATCTGGCGCCCCCTTTTTAGTGAGGTCAGTCAGCGGGCTGGTGACATCTGAATAATTAGGTATAAACCTACGATAGTAGCCAGCCAGCCCCAGGAACTGTCTCACCCCCTTTTTGGTCTTGGGCCTCGGGCAGGCCGCAATCGCTGCTGTCTTATTAATTTGGGGACGCACCTGCCCTTTACCCAAGTGGAAGCCCAGATACCGTACTTCCACCCGCCCAATCGCACACTTCTTCGGGTTGGCAGTGAGCCCCGCCCGCCTCATCGACCTAAGGACGGCCCTCAGGTGTTGCAGGTGCCGCTGCCAGTCATTACTATAAATAATGATGTCGTCAAGGTAAGCGGCTGCGTAGGTGGCGTGGGGCCGGAGGACCCGGTCCATCAGCCGCTGAAACGTAGCGGGCGCCCCAAACAGCCCAAACAGAAGTGTGACGAACTGGTGTAAACCGAACGGTGTGGAAAAGGCCGTTTTTTCCCGGGATAATGGAGTCAAGGGGATCTGCCAATATCCCTTCGTCAAATCCAGTGTCGAGTAAAAGCGAGCCGTGCCTAGTCGATCGAGCAGCTCATCAATACGAGGCATTGGGTACGCATCAAATTTAGACACCGCGTTGACTTTTCTATAGTCCACACAGAACCAGACCGAGCCGTCGGCCTTAGGAACCAAGACCACCGGGCTGCTCCAGTCACTGTGGGACTCCTCGACGATGCCCATTTCGAGCATGGCCTGAAGTTCTTCCCGAACCACCTTTTTTTTGTGTTCGGGTAATCTATAAGGACGGCTACGCACTACCACCCCCGGGGGCGTCTCTATGTGGTGTTCTATGAGGTTAGTGCGACCGGGCAGGGGCGAGAACACATCCGAAAACTTGGCCTGCAACTGGGCGACCTCCGTGAGTTGGGTCGGGGAGAGGTGGTCTCCACAGGGGACCGGAGAGGTACGAGATGCCAATGTCCCTTGTTGGACCTCCGGCCCCAGCTCCGCCTTCTCCGGAACTACCGACACCAACGCCACGGGGACCTCCTCGTTCCAGAGTTTTAGCAGATTGAGGTGGTAGATCTGTAGCGCCCCCTCCCTGTCCGTTCGCCTAACCTCATAGTCGACGTCCCCGACTCGCCGTGTGACCTCAAAGGGTCCTTGCCACTTGGCGATTAATTTGGAGCTCGACGTGGGCAACAGGACGAGTACCTTATCTCCCGGAGTGAACTCTCTAAGGCGCGTGCCCTTGTTGTACAGGCGGGTTTGCCGTTCCTGGGCCTGCCGCAAATTCTCCTGAGTTAGGTGGGTGAGCGTGTGGAGTTTTGCGCGCAGATCCAAAACGTACTGAATCTTGTTTTTGCTCTGTGAAGGTCCCTCCTCCCAATTTTCCCGCATTACATCTAAGATGCCGCGCGGCTTACGCCCATATAATAATTCAAATGGGGAGAACCCCGTGGAGGCTTGGGGGACCTCTCGCACTGCAGACAGCAAGGGTTCGAGCCACTTATCCCAGTTACGTGCGTCCTCACTTACGAATTTTTTGATAATATTCTTGAGGGTGCGATTGAACCGTTCAACTAAACCGTCCGTCTGTGGGTGATAAACGCTGGTGCGGATCGGCTTAATACCCAGTAGCCCATACAGTTCGCTCAGTGTTCGTGACATAAACGAGGTGCCTTGGTCAGTCAGAATCTCTTTCGGGATTCCAACCCGGGAGATGACGTGGAAGAGGGCCTCTGCAATACTGCGTGCTGAGATATTGCGAAGAGGCACCGCTTCCGGGTATCGCGTTGCATAGTCCACCAGAACCAATATAAAGCGGTACCCTCGTGTTGACCGATCTAATGGCCCGATGAGATCCATCCCAATTCTTTCGAACGGGGTCTCGATTAATGGTAGGGGGCGCAAGGGCGCTTTTGGAATGGCCACTGGATTTACTAACTGGCATTCGCGGCACGCCGTACACCACTTACGGACGTCGCCGCGAATCCCCGGCCAATAGAATCGGGCCATTATCCAGGCTAGTGTCTTATCCTGCCCGAGGTGTCCAGCCATGGGATTAAAGTGAGCCGCCTGGAATACCAATTCCCGGCGGCTCTTTGGAATTAACAATTGGGTGACTCGCTCTTTTGTCTGAGTGTCCTGCGTCACTCGGTATAACCTATCCTTCAAAATGGAAAAATAGGGGAAGGACGGGGTGGCGTTCGGCTGGAGCGTTTGACCATCGATTACTCTCACTTGGTCAAACGCGTGTCGCAGAGTCTCGTCTCGCGATTGTTCCAGTGGGAAATCCGCAAGGGGTTCCCCAATAGAAAGAGGAGGGGCCGGGGGCTCCTCACTCTGTCGCGGAGATGACGTAGACAGCTCTGCGACCGCAGCTCCAGCCAAAGCGACACCGGGACCCTCCCCTATCAACCGGCAGGACCCACTCTTTACTAGGCGTGCCATCAAACCCCGAAATCCCGGCCAATCAGTCCCCAAGATCAAAGAGTGGGTAAGGCGAGGATTAACCGCCGCCTTCACTATTGATTTTTCCCCTCTGAAATGTATGTGGACCGACACCAACGGGTAGCTGTGAATATCCCCGTGCACACACAACACCTTCACCCCTTGTCCTCCCCCCAATGCCTCGTCTTGCACCAGGCTTTGGCGGATCGAGGTCTGATTGCAGCCTGAATCCACCAACACCTGATATGTAGCCCCTTGTACACTTACCAGTATGCGATACGCTCCGGCCCGATCAAGGGCAGCCTCTGGCGCGTCGGGGATCCGCACCACCGCCCCCACCTCCATCGCTGCACACTGTTGCTGCAGGTGGCCCGGTTCCCCGCAGCGCCAGCAAACCGGCCCGGGCCTTCCCTCTGCAGCTGTGTTCTGAGGCTCACTCACCTGAGGGGGGGGAGAGACAGACACAGAAGGGAGAAACGGGAGGGCACCACAGGTGCGGCGGGCCAGCTGGGGTGGAGCCGGCTCCTGCCTCCATGGTGGGGGAATGGGGTGAGGACGGGACACGGGAGGAGGGGGGGGAGAAAGAGAGAGAGAAGAGGAGAGAGAAGACGATGTCGTTGGTTGTCCTGCCACCGGAACAGCCGCCAGATGATCCTCCGCCAGTCCTACGGCCTGATCCAGCGACGCCGGGCGGTGGCACTGGACCCACTCCGCGGTTCCGGCTGGCAAGCGGGCGATGAACTGTTCCAGCGCCACCTGGTCGATGATTCCCTCGGCGTCGCGATCTTCGGCCCTCAGCCACCGCCAGCAGGCGTCCCGGAGCTGCTGGCCAAACGCGAACGGGCTGCTGACTTCCTCCATCCGCAGCGCGCGGAAGCGCTGGCGCTGCTGCTCCGGCGTGCGCCCCACGCGCTGGAGGACAGCTCAGCGAAGGTCGGTGTAGGCCAGCCGGCGATCGGCGGGGAGCTGTAGTGCGGCTAGCTGCGCCTCTCCCGTCAGGAGGGGGAGGAGGCGCGCCGCGCGCTGCTCCATCGGCCACCCCGAGGCTTCGGCGACCTGCTCGAACAATGTGATGAAAGCCTCGGGGTCGTCCTGCGGGCCCATCTTGGTTAAGATGAGGGGAGACGGGCCCGCGGCCGGGGCGCTGGTGGACCCCGCCGACGCGAGGAGACACCGGAACGCCTCTCGATCTTCCTTCTGAGCCAGCACCAGGGCTTCGAAGCGGCGCTCCTGCTCCTTCTGGAGCGTGACGAGTGCCTGGTGCTGGCTCTGCTGAGCCGTGGCGAGGGCGTGGACCAAGTCCGCGAACGGGGAGGATTCCATGGGGCTGCAGGACTGATGCTCCACCTTATCCCGGGTTTCGGCACCACTGTAGCGAGAATCGCGTGTGGGTGGAGCACAGAGGACAGCAGGACAGAGTAAAATTCAATGACTTTTTATTTGCTCTTTTCAGACGCATGCACCACTCTCTCAGCCACGCACACACACAAACACAGGTTAATTACCCTCAGGTGAAGCGATTCTGCCACTTACCTTCCCTGACTCTGCCCTCCTGTCACAGACCGGCGCTTGACCACGCCCCCGCTGCCACAATAATATTTTTGTCTCATTTGTTTAACTGGGTTCTCTTTATCTACTTTTAGGACTTGTGTGAAAATCTGATGATGTTTTCGGTCATATTTATGCAGAAATATAGAACATTCTAAAGGGTTCACAAACTTTCAAGCACCACTGTATATGCTCCCACTTGGACAAATTATCAAGAACAACTCAATTTTATATCACTGCTATGCAGATGACACCCAAATTTATTTTGCTCTATCACCTAATGATTATGCCCCCCTTGAATGTCTCTACCAGTGTATCGACCAAATCAAAAACTGGATGTCACAAAATTTTCTCCAGCTGAACACAGATAAAACAGAAGTAATTCTATTTGGGGAAAAAAGATGAAAGACTCAGGATTACCACTATTCTTGACACAAAGGGGATTAAAACAAAAGAAATGGTTAAAAATCTTGGTGTTTTCATTGACAGCGAGCTAAACTTTGACAGTCACATGAAAGCAATCACTAAAACGGCATTTTATCACCTAAAAACATTTCCAAACTAAGAGGACTTATGTCAAAAAATTATCTGGAAAAACTGATACATGCCTTCATCTCTAGTAGGGTTGATTACTGCAATGGCCTTTTCACAGGCCTGCCAAAAAAGACCATCAAACGACTTCAGCTGGTTCAAAATGCAGCGGCGAGGGTTCTCACACGAACAAAAAGAACAGAGCACATTACTCCAATTCTAAGGTCCCTTCACTGGCTTCCAGTAAGCTACAGAATTGACTTTAAAGCATTGCTGCTGGTGTACAAATCTCTAAATGGTACGGGGCCCAATTACCTCTCTGATATGTTGCAGCGGCCTAACCCAATCAGATCTACCAGATCGCAGCAGAAAAATTTACTGTTAAAACCTGTTGTTAAAACAAAGTGTGGTGAAGCAGCTTTTAGCTACTATGCAGTACAGCTATGGAACCAACTGCCAGAGGACATTAAAAATGCTCCTGCTGTTGGCAGCTTCAAATCTAGACTAAAGACCAAGCTGTTCTCAGATGCTTTCTGCTAACTGATAAATATCGTCTTTACGTTTTAAACTTTACTTAACTTTTATTCTATTTTATTCTGCTGTTTTTTTACTGAACTTTTACTTCATTTTATTATTTTATTTCTACTATTGTTTAATTCTTATTATTTTTTTCTCTCTTCTTCCCCCTTTATTTTACATAATTTTATTTTCTATTGTTTTGCCTTTACCTCTGTAAAGCACATTGAACTGCCACTGTGTATGAAATGCGCTATAGAAATAAACTTGCCTTGCCTTACAGAGAGGCGCTGTGGGACATGTAGTTTACACAGAGAGGTGCTGTGGGACATGTAGTTTACACAGAGATGGGGAGTCACACACTCAGTATGGAGGATTAAACACTGAAGTTTTTTTTTTATTGCAAATGTTCAGGTATACAAATATGTTGCATGAGTGAACAAAAATGTTCAAGGCACAAGGTAAAACAAAACACTCCCATTCCCTCAGCTGTATAATTACCACTAGAGGGCTTCAAATATTTTAAATGCATTCAAGGGTGACGTTGCTTTTTTGCATTTCATACACTTTAAGGCAGTGAGAGAATTTTCTACAAGATGCTTTTTGAACACGGTGAAAGTAGGCTTTACTTCTTTCCATTTTGAGCAGTGAATGAAATATTTCGAGAGCAATAGTAAATTATTCATAACAGTCCGCTTGTGAACGTTTCAGATTCGTCCCAAATGTTCTGTTGTCCAGGGTCAGTGTATCCTGTTGCCGGATTTTAGAAGAAAGCCAGTCCAAAAAGCCCTCCCAACATGTTTGTGTGTAAATACATTGAAAGAAAAGATCACACTAAAGTTTGTCTGGAGTAGAAATCTTTTAAAACAGGGCTTTTCAAAGTGTGGGGCGTGACTCCCCTAGGGGGCGCCAGAGTTCTTCGGGGGGGCGCAATGTGAGGAAAAATAAACCAGAATAAGTTACTATTGTGGACATTTAGCGAACTTCACCTAGCCTTTGCCAGAGACAAAATGGATCGATTTTTAGTACCTAAAGCTACAGTGAGTGAGGAGACAGAGTCTGGGCCAAGCAGAAAAAGAAGGAAGTATGACCACGATTATTTAAAGCTTGGATTTTCATGGACTGGATCTGAAGATGCTCCACTGCCACAGTGTGTTGTCATTCAAGAGGTGCTAGCTAACGATGCTATGAGACCATGTCGACTCCGGCGTCATATTGAGACCAAACACCCAAGTTTGGTGACCAAGCCCCGGGAGTTTTTTGACAGGAGGCTAAATGAACTGCGGTCACAGCAGAAAGTGATTCATACTTTTCGCACTGTAAATGACAAGGCAACTGAAGCATCATATCATGTGGCGTTACGCATAGCTAAAGCAGGTAAGCCCCACAACATCGGTGAAACATTAATCTGACCTGCTGCTAAAGACATGTGTTCAGTGATGATGGGAGATGCTGCTGCTGCCAAGCTGAAGGCCATACCGATGTCTGATAACACCATCCAGCGCCGCATCTCAGACATGGCATCGGATGTTAAGGAACAGGTGCTGGATGCTATTCGTGAGAACCCTCTCTTCTCCATTCAGCTGGATGAGTCTACCGATGTTGCTAACCGTGCTCAGTTAATGGTGTATGTACGCTATATTAAAGAGCTCAGTGTCGAGGAGGAGTTTTTGTTTTGTTATCCTCTGCCAACTTGCACTACAGCAGGAGAAATATTCAAGGCTTTGAATGATTTCATGCAGGAGAATCGTATTAATTGGAGCCGATGTTGTGGAATATGTACTGATGGCGCAAGGGCAATGACAGGTCGCCACAGTGATTTGGTGAAGCAGGTGCAAGCGGTTGCCCCGGCTGCTGTTTGGAATCACTGTATCATCCACCGCCAGGCCTTGGCGACCAAGAAGATGCCAAAAGAGTTGTGCACGGTGCTGGATGAGGCAGTAAAAATTGTTAATCTAATTAAATCACGTGCCATGAATGCTCGTCTCTTCTCCGTCCTCTGCAATGAGATGGATGCTCACTTCCAACAGCTGCTGCTGCACTCCGAGGCCCGATGGCTGTCCTGGGGCAAGGTCCTCACCCGCTTGTGTGATTTGCGCGAGGAAGTGCTCCTATTCCGTGCCGAAATCAGTTCTCCACTGGTGAAGCATATGGGGGACATGAACTGGGCTGCAATGTTGGCATATCTTTCTGATATCTTTGACCGAATAAACGCACTGAACACCTCTCTGCAGGGCAAAGAGATCCATGTCTTTTTGGCACACGATCGAGTCTCTGCATTTAGGAAAAAGTTGGACTTGTGGTGTGCTCATGTTAAACGGGGCTCGGTGGAAATGTTCCCGACATTGGGAGATGTTGTGGAGAAGGCAGGGCTGCAACTGGACACTGTACAACAGGTGATCATTGCGCATTTGGAGGGGCTGCGTGAACAGTTTGCAGAGTATTTTGGAGAGGAGACCTTAGCAAATCAGTGGGTGAGAAATCCATTCGCATTCCCAGCGACATCCAGTGATGCACTAACAGTGCAAGAGGAAGAGGCCCTTGTCGAACTGAACTCTAATATGGACTTGAAAAAAAAGATGAGTGAAGTGTCACTTGTGCACTTCTGGCTGTCTGCGGAGACCGAGTTCCCCCACCTCTCCAAAAAAGTGCTTCAGGTACTCATCCCGTTCACATCTACACACCTGTGTGAATGTGGTTTTTCCACGTTAACACTGATCAAAAACAAGTACCGGTCTAGCCTGCAGGTAGAGGATGATATACGTTTATTCCTGTCAACAGTGCATCCCGCATCAGGCGCCTGTGCATATCAAAGAAGCAAACTCACTGCTCCCACTAAGATGAGGCAAGAAAAGGGGTTGTGGTGATGTGAGGTGTTAAAAAAGAAAATGTATTAAATGTGTTTTTTTTTAAGCACATTTAAAATGTGTAAAAAAAAGATGTTTTCAAAAAGCACAGATGTTTAAAATGTGTAAAAGAAAAAAATAAAAATGTGTACAACAACCATTTTTTTAAATACGAATGGAACATTAAGTATAGCAACAACAAAAATCGTAAGGGGGAGGGGCCGGGCCCGGCGCGATGGGCAGGCCTTTGGGGGCCAGGCCCGCCCATTTAGTCACGTGGGCCCACCCTAGTGTGGGCCTGCCCGCCCTGTCATAGGCTAGGGCCAACAGCTTAACACAATATTTAAAATAAATAAATAAATTGCAGGCTACTACAATTAAACGCTTTTTTTTTTTTAAAAGGGCATAATATTAAAGAAAAAGTCCTTAATTTAAAATGTGTATACATGACACACTGTTTTCTTAACATTTCGGCCTGCGCCCATCTCGTCAGCCCTGCGCCGTCATGCGCTTGGCGTTTGATTTGCAAACTAAGCACTGGAGGTAAGAAACTGGTTTTGATGTTTCAGTTAACCTACAAAACACATCTGTATTAAAGATTAATGTTGTCATGCTTCACAAAACTAGATTTGAGACATAAAACTTTTAATGCGCATGGTTTCACTTAGAAGGGATTCAGTGACTGCAGTTAGGCTTTGTGCAGGGAGGATGAGTGTGATGTAATCTTCTGTTGCGCACTCTTAATTGTAAATATCAATCTTAATTTGCTGTCAACATTGATCACAATCATCCGTTTGCGCATTCAGTGTTGGGTATTCGGAACGAGTTTACAACATGACTCGTGCGCAAACGGAATACTGCCAATATTCTGTATGAAACGGAATATTCCCTGCAAATGCGCTCAGTGACGGACAATATATAGCAGCGGAACAGGGTGTCTGAAGAGCTCAAAATACACCATTTTAGAGTGTTTTTTTTTCAAAAATTTATTCCGGGGGAGCATGCCCCCAGACCCCCCTAGTACAACTGGGTTCGCCGATGCGTGCCCACCCCCAGCCAGTGCAATGCCCGGCTACTAGACCACTTCTGCCGCCGGGTCTGGGAGGGGCGCTGTTGTTTATTTGCTCTCTGAGGGGGTGCTGACTCTCCCACACTGAAAACCCCTTTTCCACCAAATCAGTTCCAGGGCTGGTTCGGGGCTGGTGCTGGTTCACAACTTGTTCAACTTGCGAGCCAGCTGAGAACCAGTTTGCTTTTCCATAGCTCACGGTGCTAAGGGAAGCCATGTCATTACGTTGCTGTATACGTCAGTTACGTCGCTACATTTGCATAAACCTTGGCGCGAATATCGAAGCAACAACAACACGAAAGAAGCAGCAGCAACAACAACAATAATAATAATAATAATAATAATGGATGACTTCGCGTTTGTACAGCTGCTGCTTCTCGTCGCTTAAAAATGGCGATCTTTCGCGGTCCTCTTCTTCTTCTTCTTTTAATTGGCGGTTGGCAAACAACTTTTTGGAAGCATTACCGCCACCTACCGAAATGGAGTGTGAGTCTGGGTGCAAACTACCTCTACTATAAACAAAATAATAATTAAATAAAAAATATATATATTATTATTATTATAATAAATTAAAAAAAAGGTAAAGAAAGAAAGAGTGAAAGAAATGAAAGAGAGAAGCTATATTCTTCTAATCAGTCCAGTGACTTCCATAAAGTGAAATAGATGCTTAAAGCTTATCTCGCTTGAGTTCCTCTGCAAAATTGCTTTTACATTAAAAGGCACACTTTCTGACTGTAATCCAAGGATGAGGTGCTGCCTCTCCTGCTCAAACTTGACACAATGTTCAATTGCATGCTCCACCGTCTCAATAGAACCACATACACCACACTTTCCATCCTCATGCTTTTTAAAGAGAAATAGAGTACTGTTCAGACCAGAATGCCCAAACCTCATTCTAGATATAATATCCTCCTCTTTGGTGGATCTTGCTGTTGGCCTTGCATGACCTACCACCCTTTGAATTGCATAATATTTCCTCCCAGTAGCTGCACCATTCCACTCACTCTGCCATAACTCTCTGGACTTTGACTTAACTAGTGACTTTACCTCAGTCTTACTATAGGCAATTTCTAAGGTGACCTCAGGGGCCACACATGCTTTTTTGGCGTTCATGTCTGCCAACTCATTCCCTCTTATCCCAATATGTGCTGGGATCCATAAGAAAGTTACATCTGTACCTGAGTTTATAATTCCACTAACCAATTGCACAATTTCCAACACTAAGTCTTGTCTGGACTCTGACATAGTATTCTGAATACTCATCAGCGCAGAAGCAGAATCTGAAGCAATAAGCACTCCACCCTTAGGACTATATCCCTCTATCCAGGATAATGCAGTGAGGATGGCTACTAGTTCTGCTGTGTATACTGCAAGATCATTGGTTAACCTTTCTGTTTTGCAAATTTTGAGCTCTGGAACTACAAATGCAATGCCAACTTTACCGCCTGCAGACTTTGATGCATTAGTATAAACCCTAAGTTGGTCCTTGTACTATGCACTAATATGGCACTCGACCATATCTTTGCTGAAGTCTTCGCTCTTCTTCAACTCCAGAAGTACTAAATCTATTACTGGCTTCTTTAACAACCATGGTGGCACAACTGGATGTGAAACAGCTGGGCACAGAGCAAGTGCCTGCATGCCCAACGCCTCTACTTTTTGCGGAACCACCCACCCAAAGCTTTTACCTGGTTTATCTCTCTCCTGGCAATGGATTAACGTAGACTTACTAATATGATCATTTCTTTGCCCTCTGAGGTTAGCCCAATAGACCAGGGCCAGCTGATCCCTCCTTATATATAGTGGCATTTCCCCCATCTCTACCTGTATAGCATTAACAGGAGTAGATTTCATGGCCCCACAACATAATCTTAATGCCTTATGCTGGATGACATCTAGTTTCCTCAACAGCGTCTTAGATGCAGATCTGTATGCCACACACCCGTAGTCAAATACGGATCTTATAAGGCTGACATATATATAGTCCTCAAAGCTGACCTTTTGGCTCCCCAATCCACTCCACGCAGGCAGCACATTACATTTAGTACCTTTTTACACTTGTCAAGCATGCTCTGTATATATGCAGACCAGGTTAACCTCTTATCAAACCATAGGCCCAAGTATTTAAAACACTCAACTCTTTCTAACTCACATCCAAATAAGTTCAACTTCAACTCCATAGGAATATTTCTTCTGGTAAAAAACACAGTTTTAGTTTTATCTATAGAAATTCTAAATCCCCACTGAAGAGCCCAGTTTTGGACCTTATCAATTGACTGCTGCATTTTGTGGACAATGAAATCAACATTTCTCCCCCTTTTCCACATAGCACCATCATCTGCAAACAAAGCAACATTGACTGATCCCTGCACTTCCTTAAAAACATCATTAATCATGATCAGGAACAATATCGGACTGATGATGCTTCCTTGAGGTGTGCCATTTTCCACTGTATGTTCACTGCTGAGCTCTTCATTAATTTTGACCATGATTCTTCTACCTGTTAGGAAGTCTCTAACCCACTGAAACATTCTACAGATGTTATGCCCATCTGTCTCAGTTTAATTAGAAGTCCCTCTCTCCAGACCATATCATATGCTTTTTCTACGTCAAAAAACACTGCCAGCACTGTTTCCTTGTTAACCTGAGCTTTCCTTATTGAATCTTCTAAGGCCACCATAGGATCCATAGTACCCCTTCCCTGCCTAAATCCACTCTGGTAGCTGTGCAGAATATTTTGCGTTTCTAACCAGGAGACCAGCCTGTCATTCACCATTCTCTCCATTATTTTACCCAACTGCGATGTCAGCGCTATGGGTCTATAGTTTGTTGGAATCTTTGGATCTTTCCCAGGCTTCCTTATTGGGATTATTACTGCCTGTTTCCATTCAGTTGGAATGACTCCTTCCACCCATACCTTATTAATTAAACCCAGCACCACCTCCTTCCCTTTATCTGTCAGCTTCTCCAACATAATATAGCAAATCCCATCTCTTCCAGGGGTAGACCTTCCCACTTTCTTTATTGCCCTATTAAATTCACTCAAATCAAAGAGCGTATTTAAAACATTCTCATCGCCCATTTCCTCTTCTAAAACATGCCTGTATTTTCCTATTGTCATTTCTCTTCCCCTTGCCTCAGCGAGAGTGAGGTTTCCTGAGCTATGTACCTTTACAAGTGCCTTAGCAATGGCTTCTGCCTTGCCCTTACTACTTATAATAGCTCTACCTTCTTCCATCATTAGGGGAGAGCGGGGTAAGATGAGCCAGGGGGTAAGATGAGCCACCCCCTGTTTCTAAGAAACAGTAAACAAATGTGACCATGTGACCACATTCAAAGGGGGGTAGGACCATTTACTTACACTTGTGGAGAGGAGCACCACATGTCAAACTAGGTGAGGGAGATATTTATAAAAATGTGTTTTTGTGCTTTCTAAGTCAATTCCATGTTTGTCCACAGTGAAGGTGATTTAGAGAAGACAAAAGTAGAATAATATTTAGACACATTAGGGTTAAGTTAGTGGCTTTCTAAGCTATGATATGAATGCTAATAAAAATTATTTTGATTAGCCTAATCCCCTTTATTAGCATTTTTCTACAAAATGGTGCCCACGGGGTAAGATGAGCCATTAGATGTGGGGCAAGTTGAGCCACTGGCTCAACTTACCCCATTGGTGGCTGAGCTTACCCAATATGGATGACACTTAAGTTTTCACATTTGCTGGTCATATATGACAACAACAACAAATAAACAAACAAATAAATAACATGTTAATATAAATAATATGTTTAAAACATTTTTAATAAATAAAATAATGCTCTCTGTTATTACAGATGTGCATGATGCCACACTCATACAAAAGAAAAACAGACAGGGCCGCACAGTCCCGTGCAGTTTTGGAGAGAGCCGCAGAGGAAGTCAGGAAAGGCAGGCCTATTCGGGCTGTGGCGAGGGATATGCATTTGGACAGGATGACTCTGACTAGGTTCATTGAAAAGATAAAGAATGGAGAGGTAGAGACAGGTTATACCAAGTTGGTGAAAGTGCATTTCTTCATTGGCCAGATAATCAAATTGGATGTCTTCGAAATAGAGGCAAGATTTCTCAAAAGAAGCTGGTCATGCCATGGCTCTGCAAGAAAGCCAACCTTTGTCTTCAAAGAGAAAGATGAGGCTGTCCTGTCAAGACAGGATATTGTGAAAAAATTGCCCCGCCCCTTTACTGTTGGGGGGACAGCACGGAGGGAGAGGCAAATGGTGTTCCCTTGCAATTTGAACGCTTGGAACAATGAATAATGATGAAATGATTGATGGAATGATTGCTGCATGTTTTAGCAATGTTTTAACCTACTGAAAGAAATAAGATTTTTTGGCACTGCTCTACTGTTTTAGTAATTTCTATAATATAGTATATCTCTCATTCCCTCTCTAACCATCCCTCTTTCTATCTATCTACGCATATCTCTCTCTCTATCCATCTATCTATCCCTCCCTATCCCATCTCGTTCTATCACCTCTCTCTTCATCTCCCCTTCTCTATGCAACGGCCCTATCCCCCACTTGATTGACTTGACTTGATTCATTGATTGCATTTCTAATAATAAAAGTTGTTTACTTTGTTAATCTAACATGTTTTGTGTTGGCTCAGTTTACCCCACACAGTGGCTCATCTTACCCCGTGCATGGGGTAAGTTGAGCCACTTGACATTTTTTTTTCAAGAGGTAATATCACTCTAACCATAAGAGCTTATCAATTGTTTTTTGCTCAGATAGTAACAGTACACTTTGAAATTTGGTATGGTGTGTAGACTGGAAGCAAAAATGGCTTTAACATGTAGTTATGATGAAAAATCTAAAAAGTGGCTCATCTTACCCCACTCTCCCCTACTGGATACTCAAAGTGTCTCCTATTGCCTCTCATTTTTTTAATCATTCCCCATACTCTTTCTAATGGGGTAGTTCTATCCAAAGTGTCACAAAATGCTTTCCAATATTCCCTTTTTGTTTTTTTAATTGTAAATCTCACTATCGCTTGACTCTGTTTGTACTTAATCAGATTCTCAAAATTCAAACTTTTCCTTAAAACTCTAAATGCTTTATTACGCTCTTTAATAGCCTTCCTACACTCCTTGGACCACCAAGGCACTATTCTTCCTTTACTACCTGACTTAGATTTAGGGATAGCAATCTCAGCTGCCCTTATAACACTGTTGGTGACAGCCCAGCACATGCTTTCAATGCTATCATTGGACCCAATATGCATTAGATTGCCCTCACTTAGCTCTGAGTAGCTTTCCCAGTCCGCTTCCCCTAGAATCCATTTCCCTTTTCTCACCACCAACTCTCTAACTAGCTCTATCTCAAGCTGAACTACTACAGGAAAGTGATCGCTGCCCAATGTGCTGTTTAGTACCTGCCAACTGCACCTGGCGGCTAAAGGTTGAGACACTATTGTGAGATCGATGGCTGAGCCAGTTCCTTTTGTCACATCTATTCGTGTGTATGAACCATCATTTAAACAAACAAGCCCCTTCTCATCTAAAAACTCTTCCACAATACTTCCATTTACATCATCTTTATCCCCCCACAGTGTGCTGTGTGCATTAAAATCCCCACACCATATAACCTTTTCACCCAGCCCCTCCCAGATCGCCTCTAACTGTTCCATCTCAATTAGTTTGCATGGATTGTAGAAGTTAACTATACTCACACTACCCTCCTTAGTCCATACTTCAACACATAAAACCTCCAGCTCGCCCCCTTTCTTTAGTTCTCTAAATTGCATTCCACTCTTTACACAGATGATGCAACCGCCACCACCAGAACCCCCCACCCTGTCTCTCCTAATGCACGTATACCCTTTGATTGCAAAGTCTAATGAGCTCTTTAGCCAGGATTCCTGAATACAGATAACATCTGGTTCATCACGTAGCTCTTGAACAAACCCTTTGAATTCCTGCCCATTAGCTATAAGACTTCTTGCATTCCATTGCAGGACCACTAAGCTAGACTTATTAATACTGGTGGAGAAGGTGTTGACTCTGGGGACTCGCTCAGCCTACTCAGGTCAGAACTTATCTTTTCAGGGGACAACTCAGGTACATTCAGGAACTTCCCTGCAGCCTTGGATATTATCTTAATTTTCTCGGACTTAGATTTTACCCCCACTGAACAATTTATCACATACGCCATGAACAGCACTAGCCGCTCTGAGCTAACCGTCACCTCACTCTGCTTTTGTCCCTTGTTAATATTTCCACGCTCCCTTTTATCCTTGTCCACCTCCTTCACAGCTTCAGCGTAGGACAAATTTTTTGTAGCTCTGATCTGTTGTACACTCGCGGCCCTTTTCCTCACTGGGCAACCCCCATAAGCGGCTGTGTGATCCCCACCACAGTTACAGCATTTCCTCGCTACCCCCTCACCACACTGTCCATATTCATGGCTCCCCCCACATTTTCCACATCTCTGACTCCCTTTACAAACAGCAGCTACATGGCCATAGCGCTGGCATTTAAAGCACCTAATCGGGGGAGGAATATATTCCTTCACACTAAAGCTCATATAACCGATCATCACTCGCTCCGGAAGGCGTTGCTCTTTAAACCCCAATAGCAGGGATGTACTTTCAACTATTTCTCCATTTCGCTTAGCCATCAGTCTCTTGACAGTTACCACTGTTCCTCCTTTAATATTCTTTTTAATTTCCTCCAAGTTTTCACCAAGCGGCACTCCTGAGATCACCCCTCTGGACCCACGCTCTCCAACCTTCCTTACTTCTGCTATTTCCTTTTGACATATCACCTGGGCTCTCATAACTTTATCCCTCTGATTTGCATCTTTACATGCAACCAATAAACTCCCATCTTGCATCACTCTCGCCATCACAATATCACCCCATGCCTTCTTCAACCCTGCTGTTAAGCGAACCAAGCCAACCTCCCTGATGTCATGTCCCTCTTTAAACTTTACCACCAGTTTTAACTCCGATGTTGGTTCCTGCCCTACTCTCTTTCCAACATCCCTACTTCTTTCTCCTACCTCCTCATCACGGTCTTTCCTCTTATTCTCCTCCTTACTACCACCCGTCACACTAGTCCATTGAGAGCTACCTCCATGTCCTCTACCCCTACTTCCACTAACAACTCCACTACGTAGGTTCTGACTAATATTCCATACTTCCGAGGACAGAAGGTCCTCTTCCATATCCTCATCTCCCATGCCCTAAACTAACCCAGACTCAGTCACAGATCGGTTTATGCCAACACGCCACTCCAGCCCTTCCTTTCCCCGCCAGACTCCCACAGGAACTTCTTACCACCCACCACGCTTCCCTCATGCCCTCGCGGTCTTGTTATTGGTTGTTGGTCTTAACGACTCCGCCCCCCGCTGACGTAAGCGGTTCTTTCCTCTGGCCCAGCAGAGAGTTGGTGCTAGCCTGGAACCGGTTTTTCTGGTTCAGAGCCAGTTCTTTGTCAGTGGAAACAGAAAACCCGGTTCCAAACTAAGCACTGGCCCCGAACCAGCCCTGGAACTGCTTTGGTAGAAAAGGGGAAATGAAAAGCCCTGGTTTAAAATTATGTATAAAGACGTGTCAGACGGAGCTTCACTTCCGGCTCCACTATGACGCCAGCGGAAGTGTTCGGCGCAGTGGTTTGTGGGTAGTGTAGTGTAGTGCTGTGCTGTGCTGAGTGTAGCGAGCTGTGATGGCGGTCGCGGCGGTGCTCGCGCTGGTGCTCGGGGGCGGAGTCACGCTCCTCCTCCTCCGGAGAATGGCCTCCTCACACCGCGCGCGCGCCCCCGCCGCGACACTGCGCGGGAAAACCGTCCTGGTGACGGGCGCGAGCGGCGGCATCGGAAAGGCCACAGCGGCCGCGCTGTTCCGGCTGCACGCGCGCGTCATCATGGCGTGTCGGGACCGCACGCGAGCCGAACAAGCGGCCGCAGAAATCTGCGCATGCGCCGGAACCTGCGACGGAGAGCTGATTATCAAGCACGTGGACCTGACGTCACTGAGATCCGTGCGCGCTTTCTGCCGGGAAATCATCCAGGTGTGTGTGTGAGAGAGAGAGAGAGAGAGAGAGAGTGTGTGTGTGTGTGAGAGAGAGAGAGTGTGTGTGTGTGTGTGTGTGAGAGAGAGAGAGAGAGTGTGTGTGTGTGTGAGAGAGAGAGAGTGTGTGTGTGTGTGTGTGTGAGAGAGAGAGAGTGTGTGTGTGTGAGAGAGAGAGAGTGTGTGTGTGTGTGTGTGTGAGAGAGAGAGAGAGAGTGTGTGTGTGTGTGAGAGAGAGAGAGTGTGTGTGTGTGTGTGTGTGAGAGAGAGAGAGTGTGTGTGTGTGTGTGTAAGAGAGAGAGAGAGAGAGAGTGTGTGTGTGTGTGTAAGAGAGAGAGAGAGAGAGAGAGTGTGTGTGTGTGTGTAAGAGAGAGAGAGAGAGAGAGAGAGTGTGTGTGTGTGTGTAAGAGAGAGAGAGAGAGAGAGAGTGTGTGTTGGACCAGGACTTCCAAGTACCCAGCATGCCTTTCTTCCTGCTGCTAGAATGTGTTGACTCAAGTGTGTGCACATCAGAAAGTTGGACAGAAAGAAGTGTGTGTGTCTGTAACCTACACTCCCCGGCCACTTTAACAGGAACTTGTTGTTGGTTCTGAGATCTCTGTTCTTGGCTGCAGGAGTGGAACCCTGTTTTCTGTTGCATGCTGAGATGCTTTTCTGCTCACCACGGTTGTAAAGAGTGATTATATGAGTTACTATATCCTTCCTGGCAAAAAAAGCTCGACCCAATCTGTCCATTTCCCTCTGACCCTCTCTTATCAACACGGCATTTGTTTCCACCCACAGAACTGTCGCTCACTCACTCAGTGTTTTTTGTTTTCTGCACCATTCTGTGTAAACTCTAGAGACTGTTGTGTGTGAAAACCCCAGGAGATCAGCAGCTTCTGAAATACTCAAACCAGTCCATCTGGATCAAACCAACACCCAGACCACAGTGAAAGTCTGTGCTGCTGAGAGATCAGCAGGTGGATGTAGGGATGTTCCTAATAAAGTGGCCAGCGATCTCCCTCTGTATCGCTGCAGTAATGTGTTGAAGTGTCCATGATGTTGATATTTTGGTGGTGTATTACAACGTTAAATGGGATGTGTGGGACAAGCAGCTGGCTATGTTAGATAAGTAGCTAAATTTATCCATTAGACGGTCCAGTTTTGTTTGATCTGATCAGCTTGTGTCTGACGCTTTCTGTGAGACACTGAGGTGAGTTTGGCAGCCTGGACATTTGAATAACCACACCCATTTCTACTGTGTGTGTGTGTGTGTGTGTGTGTGTGTAGGAGGAGCCGAAGCTCGATGTGTTGATTAACAACGCCGGTGTGTTCCGCTGCCCGTACTCTAAAACGGAGGATGGCTTTGAGATGCAGTTTGGCGTCAACCATCTGGCCCACTTCCTGTTAACCCACCTGCTGACAGAGCTGATGGTACATTCCGCCCCGAGTCGCATCATCGTCATCTCCTCCAAACTTTACAAGTACGGCAGCATCCGATTTGACGACTTGAACAGCGAGCAGAGCTACGACCCGGCCTTCTGCTACAGCCAGAGTAAACTAGCAAACCTGCTGTTCACACATGAATTAGCGAGGAGACTGGAGGGGCGAGGCGTGACGGTCAACTCGCTCTCCCCTGGGATCGTCAGGACCAACCTGGGCCGCCATGTCCGTGTCCCCTTTCTGCTGAAGCCCCTCCTCTTTCTGGTGTCATGGCTGTTCTTTAAGAGTCCAGAAGAGGGCGCTGAGACACCGTTGTACCTCGCCTGCTCTCCTGATGTGGCTCACGTGACGGGGAAGTTCTTCTCGAACTGCAAAGAGGAAATGCTCCTGCCTAAAGCGACGGATGATGGCGTGGCAAAGCGGCTATGGGACCTGAGTGAGACCATGGTCGGGATGAAGAGCTGAGCTGGATCTCGCTGGTTAAATACATCCATTATGTTCTCCTGCTTCCAACAAAACAACTGTAAATTATTAGTAAATATGTTGAAGATGTTCTGTGTGGTCCGGATGGGACGGCTTTACCACGTGTGCATGAAAAAACCCACGCCTGATGTGATCTTCAGAACAGTGATCCGGGCTGTGTGACCCCTCCCCCTCCCCACCCTCCTGTTACGGCTCTCTCAGTCTGATTGTTATAAAGTCTAATTTACACACCTACGAGTGACAGGATATGTCCTGAGGAGGCGCTGAACGCACGCCACAGCGCTGCACTTGAACCTGACCTGCAGATAAACCTGCTGGTTCTTGTGTTCAGTTTCCCTCTCAGAACATCAGAACATCTGTCCAGAGAGATGTGTCCGTCAGCCTCCTCTTCAGGAGTCACATCTCTACAGACGGCTGCCCATGTGCTTCACATCAGCTCTGTCCCTTCAGAACGGACTGCACCCTGTGTCTCTGCACCAACGGCACGCAGTGATCAGCGCCCCCTGGTGGCTGTGTGTGTGTGTGTGTGTGTGTGTACAGGTTTGTGAGAGACAACAAAATATGAATAAAAATTGTGATGATGGACCTGACTGAGAGACTGGAATGACATCCCATAATACTCAAATCCACTGCAATGAGGGGGAGGGGGTGATGCAGACAGAGAGACAGAGTCAGTGCCATTGGGCTTTATTAGAGAGAGACAGGTAGATAGTGAGACAGCGCCGGGGTATAGTTGTGCTTTATTAGAGAGAGGCAGACAGTGAGACAGCGCTGGTGTATAGTTGTGCTTTGTCAGAGAGAGAGAGACAGGCAGACAGTGAGACAGTGCTGGGGTATAGTTGTGCTTTATTAGAGAGAGGCAGACAGCGAGGCAGGCAGACAGTGAGACAGCGCTGGGGTATAGTTGTGCTTTATTAGAGAGAGGCAGACAGTGAGACAGCGCTGGGGTATAGTTGTGCTTTATTAGAGAGAGGCAGACAGTGAGACAGGCAGACAGTGAGACAGCGCTGGGGTATAGTTGTGCTTTATCAGAGAGAGACAGGCAGACAGTGAGACAGTGCTGGGGTATAGGTGTGCTTTATTAGAGAGAGAGAGACAGGCAGACAGCGAGGCAGGCAGACAGACAGTGCTGGGGTATAGTTGTGCTTTATTAGAGAGAGAGAGAGACAGGCAGACAGTGAGACAGCACTGGGATATAGTTGTGCTTTATTAGAGAGAGAGAGACAGGCAGATAGTGAGACAGGCAGACAGTGAGACAGTGCTGGGGTATAGTTCTGCTTTATTAGAGAGAGAGAGAGAGACAGGCAGACAGTGAGACAGGCAGACAGTGAGACAGTGCTGGGGTATAGTTGTGCTTTATCAGAGAGCGAGAGACAGGCAGACAGTGAGACAGGCAGTGAGAGCGCTGGGGTATAGTTGTGCTTTATTAGAGAGAGAGAGACAGGCAGACAGTGAGACAGGCAGACAGTGAGACAGTGCTGGGGTATAGTTGTGCTTTATTAGAGAGCGAGAGACAGGCAGACAGTGAGACAGGCAGACAGTGAGACAGTGCTGGGGTATAGTTGTGCTTTATTAGAGAGCGAGAGACAGGCAGACAGTGAGACAGGCAGACAGTGAGACAGTGCTGGGGTATAGTTGTGCTTTATTGGGGTAAACAGGAGGAGCTCATGCAGGGCCGCGTGTCTGATTACAGGAACAGAAACAGCGGAGCGTCCGTGAGGTAGAGGAGCTGAAACACAGAGCGATCCAATCAGAAACTCAGAACACCAAAATAAACCTGTACACCAACCAATCAGAGGAGCAGGAGGCGTGGCTTTGAACCTGTTAAAGCTCTGCTGTCAGTGCTGGAACACACCCACTGCTCCTGGTGCGGTGTTTATACAGCGTGTATTCTCAGTGTGTTTTACAGAGTGCTATCAGGGGTTTGTGTGTCTCGATCAGGATTTAGCGCTAATCTCATATGCTAACTGCTAACTAGCCCATTCGCTAGCAGGCTACATTAGCGCCCAGCTCTTCCTGTCCATCGTTAGCGTTTGGGACACAGCCGATGATTTGTCAGTAAAGTCAGATATCTGTACGCTCTGAATTTGAGGCTTTTATTGTGACTCAGCAGTGGGAGGGGTTTATAAAGTCACGGTTCTTCTCTCTGTCATCAGAGGTTCATTCATCACTGATATACTGAACAATAAATACAGCGAGGGATAAAACACCATCTCACTTTCTCTCTCAGGATTCGCGCGTCCTTTTACAGTTAGCGTGTCGTCTCTGAACTCCTCTGTGCTGTAAAGCTTTTCATCATCTCACATCACACCACACCACACACTGTGTATCAAATCACAATTTCCAAAATCCAAAACAAAGCAATTTTTTTCAAAAAACCAAGATTGTACAAACTGCAGACGTGCAGTGGGTGGAGCCAGACCTGATCAGACTCCTCCTACATCCCTGACCCTGCCTCATCTGTGAGATGATCTGTAACGTGGATCCACACACAGATCCAGCCTGAAAGTAGTCTCCACCGGACCTTTATTTTGACTCCACCCAGCTTGAAGGCGTTGACTCGGGTCTGACTCCACCTCCTAGTTCTGCAGCAAACGGTACTTGAAAAACCTTGTAAAGTAAATAAGCAGCAGTCACACGCATTGAATGTGCTGTAAAAACATCCGAGCTTCATATCAACCACAGAACATCATCATGACTTCATGTGAACTGTAAAAAACACCACTGAGCAGAAACACAGAGAGTACACACAGTCGGGTCGGGTCGGAGAAACGTCTGAGTGCACCACCGAGACACGTTCTGATTGGATAATCAGTATCACACTGACGTCAGTCTGATTCACTCGTCTACGTTTTATACCAAGCAGAATATGATGTCATGAAAACTGGTGTATCAGCATGCAAATGAACTCAGGAACTGACTCATCGGTTGGTTGTGGAGTTGTTATAGACACGCCCTCAAGGGCTCTTCACTCCACCCCCCATGCCAAACTTGCCAGATTGGGATAACTTCCTGAATGATGGTGACAGCGCTGTCACTCACCAGACACTTAAACCAATGTCTTTGGATCGGCCTGGTTTGACTGGGCGGGGCTAGGCGGCGGAGTTTCAGTGTTGCGCTATTTAACTTCTTCACTGATAAAGTTCTCATTTTATCTCAGAGCTCTGATATCCGGACTGGGCTGTCTTCATCACGTTATTAAATCTTTACACGAGAAACGTGGTGTTGAAAATCCCGTGAGTTTGAGTTTATATCCAGATGACGCTCTCGAGGTCGAACACCGATTTAATGAACATTTCATGAAACTCACTTCATATTAAAAAAAGAAAGCAATTCCAAAACAAATTCAGAAATAAATCGAGCCATTCATTTAGGACAAAAGTAATGACACCCTATAAAAGGAAGGTGTGCGTGTTAGCGGACACGCTGCAGTGGCTGAGCTGCTTTAATGGAATATTTAGCGCAGTCTGTGCTGAGCAGGTGCTCTTTCACTGTTCACTCACCGTGTTGTCGTTGTGTGGGCGTGGTAAATCAGCTGGATTGTAAACGTGCTGTGTAATTTACGGCTGATTTGTGTTTATCAACAAACACACATGCGTATGAACACAGTCTGAGGAACTTTTGTAAGTCTGGTGGAATATTTAGTTGGGTTTGGCCTGAAAACATTTTTGCACAACTTTATGAAAGACTGATAAACCTTTATATCAGTGTAGCCCTAGTTTTAATAACATAACTCCAAAATTGTGCGTTCTGATCGGCTAAAATCAGTAGAAACAACACTGCGTCACACAGATAACGGTTCTCAGTAGCGCACTCAGACGTGTGGCCCGAACTGAATAAAGTGAAGTCAGGTCCTCAGAAGATCAGAATAAAGTGGAGCTGAGGCCCTCCTCATAAAGTAAATGTTTTGTTCTGTGTTAAATAAATAATGTTCCCGGTGTGTTCGAGGAACCCGAGTCCTCACAGGGTCCTCAGTTGAGCAGAGTCCCGTAGAGCTGCGCTTTCGTGAGACTGTCCTTCCTCGTCAGGCCCAGAGTGGTGAACGTTTGGTACTGTGATGCTGCCTGAGTCGGAGGAGAACTCGTTTCCTGAGGAGAGGCGCTGATCCGGTCCGGCTGAAACGACTGAAGCTCAGCACCGATTTCCATGGATCCGATTTCCAGTGACTCATTGGAGCTGTTGGGACTCACATCCACCTCTTCGTCCTCATATTCTTGCTCAAGTTCAGCCACCTGCTGCTCCACCTCCTGGTTCTCATCCTCAGTGCTGTACAAGTGTGTATTCCGGAGATCAGTACTGGAGAATGGATCCAGCAGGGTGGTGCCATGGTGCCTATAGGCATCACTTCCCTCCTGGAAGCTGCTATAGAGGGGGCCAAGCCGGATCTTGGCAGGTCGGACAGAGAAGTGCTGCTCAGAGAAGCTATATGGTGAAGCGCGTCCAGCGCTGCAGAACGAGTGAGCGCTGACGTCCTCTACGCTCAACCGCCTCCATCGACCAATCAGCACCTCCTGCTCCTCCTCTGGCTCCTCCTCCTCTTCTGGCACCAGCGCACTGCCACGCCGACTGTCACCATAGTTGACGCTGGGCGAGGTGGACGGTGGGAGGGGCTCGTAGGGCTCGCTGTAGCATGACATTGCACCACTGTAGAGAGGAGAGCCGCCGTTTTGGTAAGCGTGAGACGCGCTGAAGGCGCTCGGACTTTCTCTTTCCCAGGAATCGTCACTTTTGTGCTCATACTCAACACCGTCTCGCCACTCCATGTAGATCCCATGGTGTTGAGGCGAGGAGGTGGTGCTGTAAGGAGGCTCAGCCCCTTTTTCTTCAGACCCGCCCCCACTGAAACTGGAATAGGAGCTGGAGGCTCCGCCCACAGATGTGTTAAAATGAGGGAAGCGGTGCAGGTCGACACTGGGCCTGCGTTCACGACGACGTTCGTCTGGGCAGTACAACGCTGTGTCGCTGCTGTACACATCACACTTAGCCACGCTCCTCAAACTCAGACCCAGACGCTCGTCTCCGCTCACAGGTGTGCCAATCAGGAAGCCCGGGTGCTCATGAGGCTCGTGGAGCTCGTGACGTGTAGGACTCGGGGAACGAGATGCTTCCTCTGGTTTCTCCAAAACATTCCCCATGACAGAGGAGGGAATGGGGTCGGAATATGGCGAGCGACAGATCGGGGAGGAATCCTCAAGGTGCAGACTCAGACGCTCCAGAAAATCCGCCGGCAACTGAGAGAAAAGAAAAACTACATTAAAGTGGTTCACTTAATGACATTGTTGTTTTCATCAAGTAATAATGCTGTGTAGAGAAAAAACAGATTATGGTTCCTCCTGAGGCAGTGATCCATTATTACACCGCTCACCAGCGTTCATCTGTTTCCACGGCAACAGTAGCAAAGTAAGCCATATGTAATTAGCTAGCGGGATGTTTCAGGCTAATTACAGTGTTCGATAATAAGCACTGAAGTCTGAAGTGTGTGTGTGTGTGTGTGTTTTCCAGCAGCGGGAGAATAAAAGAGAAGGTGCTGTATGGTAGAGACCTCACTGAGGAGCACGGAGGAACGTTTTGATGATAAAACCGAATAATTCTGTCCACCTGCCTGTGGCTGCATCGCAAACCGCTGCACCGATGCCTGCAACAGTGCCGCACTGTTTCCCTACACTTTTTAAGGTAGTAGTGCGTCGGTTTGCAGCGCAGCTTCAGGCAACCCTGTGCACGTACGCGTGTGTGTGTGTGTGTGTGTGTGTGTGTGAGATAATAAACCCACCTCAGAGAGCTGAGCTCTGTACTGAGACTGATTACACTGCAGGAGCTGAGCTGCCAGGTTACAGTCCTTCCTGTATAAATCCTACAGACAACACATAGGAAGTTACACAATCTCACACACAAACTTACGCACACACACACACACACACACACACACACACACACACTGCAGTTGGGGTATAACTGAGAAATTCAGAAAAAAATACACAGTAGATAACACACACATGTATGTGCCCCTTTGTAGCATGTTGAATGGTGTGTTCTGCTCTGACAGTCGGCGTATCAGACTCTTGCTGGCCGTGGTGTGAAAATTCTCCATGCAGACACTCATCTAAGTTTCCAAACCTGTCATTGCTTAACTCTTGAATACTTTCTATCGTGAATACTATTATTAAAAAGCTTATAATCTCTGCTTTCCAAAGAAATGTATCTGGTTAAGGTCTGTTCAGTACTTTGGGAGTAACGGCAGGTTGCAGTCAGTACAACAGAGTAAAAACTCTGCTCGCGGGACGTCGGGAAACTGCCGCTGCTTTTTGAGTCATGGGAAAGTGGTCAGGCGCTCTCTCTCTCTCTCTCTCTCTCTCTCTCTCTCTCTCTCTCTCTCTCTCGTCTGATCGGTTTCCCACTGGATTACTCATCAATATCAATCAGATCACTTTTATAGGGATGTTCTCTCACTCTCACTGTTTCTGATGAAGGATTCAGCAAAATTTTCCCTCTGCTAGTTTTGATGTTCTGATTCACAGGAGACTTTGAAGTGAGTTTTCAGAGCTTTACCTACTTATTTTTTCAAATCAGACTGATTTCTGTAAATAAATCACTATTTTAGAATATAACTGGAGTTGTTTTGATGAAAAATATTGAGATCTTAGTGGTCGGAATGAGATTTTTAAAAACCGGAAGTCAGAAATGTGAGTGTTCAGTTCAGTTAATGTGAATTGTTTATTGGATGTGGATCCGACAGTTTTTTGAGGTTTGCCTTGAAAGCTGTGAACATTAACCGAAATAATCAATTTATATTCTTTCATATAAACACTAGTAGGCCCTACTGAGAAATACAAAGACCTACAAAGCGCAAAGAGGGGATTAGAAATAATCTTTTATTCCTTTTTTTTACTGAGTGTAGTAATTTAATGTTTTACCTAATTAGTATAATTAATATTGATTAATTGCTAATTTGCATAATTTGTTTTTACAAATTTTTCAAACTTTGTATTCAGTATACAACCATCTATGTCCCTGCTAATTTCCATGTAAATATCTTGAAAAATAGAAAAGTTATTAAGAAAAAATAATTTGATCTGATTGGTTAATGAGGCCCATTTTGGACCATGTGATGCTCATACAGAATATTATGTCAGTTTTCTAAAAAATTAAGCTGTTTTTTCAATCTTTGATTTCTAACATCTCAAGAATGGATAAACATATTTTAATTCTGGAAAAATTATGCTGTTCTGCATTCAATTCTGAATTCAATGAGCAGTTTGGATAGAATTTGAATTTTCACCTGATATGCTGATTTACAGAGCTAACTGACGGTCTGATTATTAACGCTGAGAAATATCTATTATTATTATTATTATTATTATTATTATTAACACAGTCTACAACCCCAAGTCAGAGAAAGTTGGGACGGTGTGGAAAATGCAAATAAAAAAGAAAGCGGTGATTTGCAAATGTACTTTGACTTGTATTTCATTACAGACAGAATGAACCCGAGATATTTCGTATTTTGTTGGTCAACTTCATTTCATTTGTTAATATCCATCCATTCTTGCATTTCAGACCTGCAACACATTCCAAAAAAAGTTGGGATGGAAGGAAATTTAGGGTGAGTAATGAGGTAAAACAATTAAATAATAACATGATGTGAAGCAAGTGATGACAACAGGTGACTGTAATCATGATTTGGTACAAAATCAGTCTCCAGGAAAGGCTGAGTGTTTGAGGGGTAAAGACGGGCCGAGGAGCTCCAGTTTATCAACAAATACCTGAGAAAATGACAACCCCAGTTCCAAAAAAAGTTGGGACACTGTGTAAACTGTAAATAAAAACAGAATGCAATACTTTCCAAATCACAGAAACCCTATATTTCATTGAAAATAGTACAAAGACAACATCACATGCTGAAACTGAGAAATTTTATTGTTTTTTGAAAAATATCTGCTCATTTTGAATTTGATGTCAGCAACACGTTTCAGAAAAGTTGGGACGGGGCGTGTTTACCACTGTGTTGCATCACCTCTACTTTTAACAACACTCTGTAAATGTTTGGGAACTGAGGAGACCAACTGCTGTAGTTTTGAAAGAGAAATGTTGTCCCATTCTTGCCTGATATACAATTTCAGTTGCTCAACAGTTCTGGGTCTCCTTTGTTGTATTTTGCACTTCATAATGCATCAAATGTTTTAAATGGGAGACAGGTCTGGACTGCAGCAGGCCAGTTTAGCACCTGGACTCTTACTACGGAACCATGCAGTTTTAATATGTGCAGAAAGCGGTTTGGTGTTGTCTTGCTGAAAGAAGGAAGGCCTTCCCTGAAAAAGATTTTGTCCGGATGGCAGCATATTGAGGGCCTGAAGATCACAGGCATCCAATGTCAGTTTTCAGCCTTGTCTCTCACATACAGAGATTTCTCCAGATTCTCTGAATCTTTTAATGATATTATGGACTATAGAGGATGTGATCCCCAAATTCTTTGCAGTTTTACATTGAGGAATGTTATTCTTAAATTGTTGCACTGTTTGCCCACACAGTCTTTCACAGAGCGGTGAACCCCTCCCCATCTTTACTTCTGAGAGACTCCGCCTCTCAGGGAGGGTCTTTTTATACCCAATCATCTTACTGACTTGTTGGCAATTAACCTAATTAGGTTTTTTTAGCATTACACAACTGTGGCAGCGGGGGCGTGGCCAAGCATCAGTTTATGAATGGAGGGTGGGGAAGGTGAGTGGCCAAGTCGTTACACCTGTTGTCAATTAATGTGTGTGTGTGTGTTTGTTGCAGCGATACAGGAGCATAAAAGGTGTAGGAGAGCACAGATGAGTGCCTGGGACCAGAACATGACTGTGTGTATGTGTGTGTACATGTGTGTCCTAGCGTGAAGCTGAAAAGCTGTCAATAAACATGTGTGAACATTATCTCCTGCCTACCGTACTTATGTACTCCACCCACATCAGGGAAATTATAACAGTGGTACTGAAACCCAGGAATACCAAAGGGAGCCAACCTGTGGAGTCCTCACCGTTCAAAGACCTCATCCATACCCTCGCTACCGCTCAGCAGAACCAGCATCAAGCGCTGACCACCCTCCAGAAGGAGCAGGAACAATGCTTCGAAGCCTTGGTGCTGGCCCAGCAGGAAGATCGCCAGGTGTTCTGGCACCTGCTCGCATTGGCGGGGTCCACGACTGCCACCGCAGCGGACCCTCCCCACCTCACCCTAACAAAGATGGGCCCACATGATGATCTGGAAGCCTTCCTAGTGCTCTTTGAGCAAGCAGCCAAAGCATGGGGGTGGCCGGTCGAGCAGCGCATAGCGCGCCTACTTCCGCTGTTGACTGATGAGGCACAGCTCGCCGCGCTGCAGCTCCCCACCAAAAGTCGGCTCATATATGCCGACTTGAAGCGAGCTTTCCTACAGCATATCGGCTGCTCCCCGGAACAACAGCATCAGCGCTTCCAGACGCTGAAGTTGGAGGAGGTCAGCTGACCATTTGCATTCAGCCAACAGCTCCAGGACGCCTGCCAGCGATGGCTGAGGGCGGATGACCGCGATGCCAAGGAAATCATCAACCTGGTGACACTGGAGCAGTTCATCACGTGACTTCCGGGAGGAACGGCAAAGTGGGTCCAGTGTCATTGCCTGGCGTCGCTGGAACAAGCCATCGAACTGGCGGAGGACCACCTGGCAGTGGCTCTGACGGCAGGAGGATGTGTTGGGAGGACACCATGGGTGCATCAGGCCAGCTGCGGGGGAGCCAGCCCACGCCTCCACGGTGGAGGAACAGGGCAGGGAAGGAAAGAAGAGAGGGAGGGGGAAGGAGAGAAAAAAGGAGAAGTCCTTTTTTCTCTCCTTCCCCCTCCCTCTCTTCTTTCCTTCCCTGCCCTGTTCCTCCACCGTGGAGGCGTGGGCTGGCTCCCCCGCAGCTGGCCTGATGCACCCATGGTGTCCTCCCATTTTCCCCTTCTGTGTCTGTGTCTTCTCCCCCTCAGGTGAGTGATGCCCATAACAATGGTGCAGAGGGAAAACCTGGGCCGGTGTGCTGGCACTGCAGGGAGCCAGGACATCTTCAGAGTCAGTGCTCCACGATGGAGGTGGGAACAGTGGTCCGGATCACTAACACACCAGAGACCTCCCTCAATCAGGCCGGAGCGAATCATATACCAGTAAGTGTACAAGGGGATATGTATCATGCCTTGGTGGATTCCAGCTGTAACCAGACCTCAATCCACCAAAGCCTGGTGCAAGGCGAGGCATTGGGGAGAGCACAAGTGCTGAAAGTGCTGTGTGTGCACGGGGATGTTCACAACTACCCATTAGTGTCCATCCACATTCTATTTCGGAGAGTAAAGCATAGAATAAAGGTGGCAGTTAATCCTCATCTCACCCGCTCGCTGATTTTGGGGACTGATTGGCCAGGGTTTAAAGAACTGATGGAACACATTGTAAGAAGTGGGTCCTGCATTAGAACGTCATGGGAAGATCCCGGTGTGGCATTGACTGGGGAAACTGTCACAGAGCCGTCTATGTCAGCACCGCATCAGGGTGATACGAGGAGTGAGGAGCAGCTCACCCCTCCTCCCTCTCTCAGGGATTCCCTTGAGGATTTCCCATTAGACCAGTCATGAGACGAGACTCTGCTTCATGCATTTGACCAAGTGAGAGTAATTGATGGTCAAACTCTCCAGCGAAGCGCGACACTGGCTTTCTCATATTTCGCTATTATTAAGGATAGGTTGTACTGAGTGATGCAGGACATTCAAACTGGTGAACAAATAACCCAGTTGTTAATCCCAAAGAGCTGTAGGGAACTTGTTATCCATGCGGCTCACTTTAATCCCATGGCCGGACACTTCAGGCAGGATAAAACACTAGCCTGAATAATGGCCCGGTTCTATTAGCCAGGGATTCGTGGGGATGTCCATCGGTGGTGTGCGGTATGCCATGAATGCCAATTAGTAAATCCCGCGGCCACTCCAAAAGCACCTTTGCACCCATCTCATCTCATCTCATTATCTTTAGCTGCTTTATCCTGTTCTACAGGGTCGCAGGCAAGCTGGAGCCTATCCCAGCTGACTATGGGCGAAAGGCGGGGTACACCCTGGACAAGTCGCCAGGTCATCACAGGGCTGACACATAGACACACAACCATTCACACCTACGGTCAATTTAGAGTCACCAGTTAACCTAACCTGCATGTCTTTGGACTGTGGGGGAAACCAGAGGAAACCCACGCAGACACAGGGAGAACATGCAAACTCCGCACAGAAAGGCCCTCGCCGGCCACGGGGCTCGAACCCGGACCTTCTTACTGTGAGGCGACAGCGCTAACCACTACACCACTGTGCCACCCACCTTTGCACCCTCTCCCTCTAATTGAGACCCCTTTTGAGAGAATTGGTATGGATCCCGTCGGGCCATTTTAGATCCGTCAGCACAGGGATATCACTTTATTTTAGTTCTGGTGGACTATGCAACGCGATATCCGGAAGCAGTGCCTCTCTGCAATATCTCAGCATGCAGTATTGCGGAAGCTTTCTTCCGTATTATCTCCCGGGTCGGGATTCCGAAAGAAATCCTGACAGACCAAGGCACTGCATTTATGTCATGCACACTGCGTGAGCTGTATGGGTTATTGGGAATTAAGTCTATCCTCACCAGTGTCTATCACCCACAAACGGATGGCTTAGTGGAACGGTTTAATCAAACACTCAAAAACTTAATTTGGAAATTTGTAAGTGAAGATACACGTAATTGGGATAAATGGCTCGAGCCCCTGTTATTTGCAGTACGAGAGGTCCTGCAAGCCTCCACAGGTTTTTCACCATTTGAGTTATTATATGGGCTTAAGCCGTGTGGCATTTTGGACATGCTCTGAGAAAACTGGGAGGAGGGACCTTTGCCTAGCAAGAACGAAATTCAATATGTTCTCGACCTACATGCAAAACTCCACACCCTCACACACTTAACCCAGGAGAATTTACGGCAGGCACAAGAACATCAAATCTGGCTGCATGAAAGGGGCACACACCTTAGAGAGTTCACACCGGCAGACAAAGTGCTCGTATTATTGCCCACATCAAGCTCCAAATTAATCGCCAAGTAGCAAGGGCCCTTTGAAGTCACATGGCGAGTTTGGGATGTTGACTATGAGGTAAGGCGAACAGATAGGGGTGGGGCATTGCAAATTTACCACCTCAACCTGCTAAAACATTGGAACGAGGGGGTCCCCATGGCATTGGCATAAGTAATCCCAGAGAAGGTGCAGCTGGGGCTGGAGGTAAAAAAAAAAAACACATCTCAGGCCACTCCGGTCCCTTGTGGAGACCACGTCTCACCAGCTCAACTCACAGAGGTGGCCAAGTTGCAGAAGGAATTTTCCGATGTGTTCTCACCCCTGCACAGCCTCACTCACCTCATAGAACACCACATTGAGACGCTCCTGGGGGTGGTGGTGCATAGCCGCTCTTACTGCTTGCCTGAACACAAAAAAAGGTGATTCAGGATGAACTCAAGGCCATGCTCGAAATGGGCATAATCGAGGAGTTCCACAGTGACTGGAGCAGCCTGGTGGTCCTGGTTCCCAAGACCGACAGGTCAGCCTGGCTCTGTGTGGACTATAGAAAGGTCAACACGGTGTCTAAATTTGATGCATACCCAGTGCCTCGCATTGATGAGTTGCTCGATTGGTTAGGCACTGCTTGCTTTTATTCGACACTGGATCTAACGAAGGGATATTGGCAGATCCCCTTGACTCCTCTATCCCAAGAGAAAACGGCCTTTTCCACACTGTTTGGGTTACACCAATTTGTCACGCTTCCTTTTTGGGTTATTTGGGGCTCCTGCTACCTTCCAGTGGCTCATAGACAAGATCCTCCGCCCTCACACCGCCTACACAGCAGTGTACCTTGACAATATCATTATTTATAGCAATGACTGGCTGCGGCACCTGGAACACCTTAGGGCCGTCCTAAAGTCGCTGAGGCATGCGGGTCTCGCAGCTAATTAAAAGTGTGCAATTGGGCAGGTGGAAGTATGGTATCTGGGTTTCCACTTGGGTTATGGGCAGGTGCGTCCCCAAATTAACAAGACTGCAGCAATTGCAGCCTACCTGAGGCCTAAGACCAAAAAGGGGGTGAGACGGTTCCTGGAGTTGGCTGGCTACTGTCGTAGGTTCATACCTAATTATTCAGATGTCACCAGCCCACTGACTGATCTCACTAAAAAGGGAGCACCAGATCTGGTCCAGTGGATGGAGCAGTTCCAACAGGCTTTCTCTAAGGTAAAAGCTGCACTGTGTGGTGGGCCACTTTTACACAACCCCTGACTTCTCTCTCCCCTTTGTTTTACAGACGGACGCATCGGACAGGGGGCTGGGGGCCGTTCTGTCCCAGAAGGTGGAGGGTGAGGAATGTCCTGTGCTGTACATCAGCTGTAAGCTCTCGATGCGTGAAAGCAAGTACAGCACTATCGAAAAGGAGTGTCTGGCCATCAAGTGGGCAGTCCTCGCCCTCCGATACTACCTGTTGGGACGCCATTTCACCCTCTGTTTGGACCACATGCCCTTCCAGTGGCTCCACCACATGAAGGATGCCAGTGCGCAGATCACCTGTTGGTATCTTGCCCTACAGCCATTTAAATTCGAGGTGGTCTACAGGCCAGGGGCGCAGATGGTGGTGGCAGACTTCCTGTCCCATCGGGGGGGGGGGGGGGGGGAGTCCACTGCAGGCTGAACGTCTCCCTGGCCTGAGTTGGGTGGTGGGGGTATGTGGCAGTGGGAGCATGGCCAAGCGTCAATTTGTGAATGGAGGGCGGGGTCAGGGAAGGTGAGTGGCCAAGTCATTACACCTGTTGTCAATGAATGTGTGTGTGTGTGTTTGTTGCAGTGATAAGGGAGCATAAAAGGAGAAGGAGACCACAGAAGAGTGCCTGGGACCAGAACACGACTGTGTGTGTGTGTGTGTGTGTGTGTCCTTGAGTGAAGCTGAAAAGCTGCCAATAAATGTGTGTGAACATTATCTCCCGCCTGTGGGCTTTAAAGATAATTGGGCTAATTTTGAGGGCACTGCTGGCCTGTTAGGGCGGGACAGTATCCATCCCACTCGGGAAGGTGCTGCTCTCATTTCCTGCAGCATAGGTCATAGTCTCAGAACAGGCCTAGTTAATTTCTGACAATCCCGAGCCAAGGCCAGGGAGCAGACGAACAGGCTAAACCGACTGTCTGCTAGCTGCACAGAGTTGTCACTCAGGGTCCACTACATCGAGACTGTGTCTGTTCCCCGAGCTCAACAAAAAGGTAGAAATACTCAGAGAGTTTGTTCCAGTAACCTAATCAATATAAAATTAGATCATACTGACTGTACAGCCGCTGCCAGCACCTTTGATCTAAAGGTAGGGCTATTAAATATTAGATCTCTTACATCTAAAGCGCTAATGGTTAATGAACTCATTACTGATCCGGAGTTTAATGTACTTTGTTTAACTGAAACATGGATTAAGCCAAATGAATATATAGCATTAAATGAAGCGAGTCCTCCTGGATACAGTTATATACACCAGCCTCGTCTAACTGGCAGAGGAGGAGGCGTCGCAGTTATTTATAATTATCTAGGTGTAACAAAAAAACCTGGCTATAAATTTAATACATTTGAAGTTCTTCATACTCATATAATGTATGTAGCCTCAAAAAATAAGTCTACCCAGTTAATTCCATTACTTATTATTTACAGGCCCCCGGGGCCATATTCTGAGTTTCTTTCTGAATTTGCAGATTTTATCTCAGATCTGGTTATTTCCTTAGACAAAGTTTTAGTTGTCGGAGATTTTAATATTCACTTCGATAACCCAGAAGACCCTTTAAAAACAGCGTTTGTGTCCATTTTAGATTCAATAGGGATTAATCAGAATGTCATAAGACCGACCCATAATGGTGGTCACACCCTCGATCTAATACTAACATTCGGGTTAAACGTAGAAAATATAGTCACACTTCCACAGTCTGAAGTTATCTCAGATCATTATCTCATCTCATTCAAAATATGTCTGAGTAATAATATATGCACCTCACCACGCTACTGTATTAAACGTACTTTCACATCAACTACTGCACAGAGCTTTATAAATGATCTCCCAGTTATCAGCTTTGATTGGGTCACTGTCAGCCCCTGCAGAACTTGATCAGGCAACTGAATACTTAGATTCAATGTTCCGCCATACTTTAGATAATGTAGCTTCTCTTAAAAGGAAAATGTTCAGAGAGAAAAAATTAGCACCCTGGTATAATGATGACACTCGCACTTTAAAACAGACCACTCGAAAATTGGAACGTAAATGCCGTCAAACAAAATTGGTAGTGTTCAAATTAGCGTGGAAGGAGAGCTTCCTGAAGTATAGAAAAGCTCTTAGTGCTGCGAGATCAATATATCTCTCCTCCCTAATAGAAGATGATAAAAATAATCCTAGATTCCTATTTAATACTGTAGCAAAATTAACCAGGAATAAGTCCACTATCAACACATGCACACCTGCAGTATGGAGTAGCAACGACTTCATGAATTTTTTTAATGACAAAATTGAGAATATCCGACAAAAAATTCAAACTACTAATTTAAGGTCAGACAATGTAAGTGACCCTGTAGTTAACAATATAACTGTATCAGATCAGCAATTAGAATGTTTTACTCCCCTTAGAGAAACTGAATTACTTTCATTAATCTCGGCATCAAAAGCCTCAACTTGCGTACTAGATCCCTTACCTACACATCTATTCAAACAGATAATACCTGAAGTAACTGAACCGCTTCTAAAAATAATAAATTCTTCTCTTAGGATTGGCTATGTACCCAAATCCTTTAAACTAGCAGTTATCAAACCCCTGATTAAAAAACCTGACCTTGAGCCCTGTCAGCTGTCCAATTATCGGCCAATATCAAACCTCCCCTTTATCTCCAAGATCCTTGAAAAAGCTGTGGCACAGCAGTTATGCTCATATTTACATAGGAATAACATCCATGAAATGTATCAGTCAGGATTTAGACCTCATCATAGCACAGAGACAGCTCTGGTTAAAGTAGTAAACGACCTACTGTTGGCGTCTGATCAGGGCTGTGTCTCGCTGCTTGTGTTGCTTGACGTTAGTGCAGCATTTGATACCATTGATCATTCCATTCTTCTGGATAGACTAGAAAATGTTGTGGGAGTTAAGGGAATGGCCCTCTCCTGGCTCAGCTCTTATTTAACTGATCGCTATCAGTATGTTGATGTAAATGGTGATTTTTCTAGACATGCTGAGGTAAAGTTTGGTGTTCCACAAGGTTCTGTCTTGGGTCCACTGCTTTTTTCTTTATATATGTTCCCTCTGGGTGATATTATTCGTAAACATTGTATTAGTTTCCACTGTTATGCTGATGACACACAGTTGTATGTCTCTGCAAAACCTGATGAGAGACACCAGCTTAATAGAATTGAGGAATGTGTGAAGGACATTAGACACTGGATGCTTATTAACTTCCTTCTGCTTAACTCTGACAAGACTGAAGTACTTGTACTCGGACCACATGCAGCTAGAAGTAAGTTTTCTGATTCCACAGTAACTCTGGATGGCCTTTCTGTTTCTTCATGTGCAGCAGTAAAAGACCTCGGAGTGATTATTGACCCCAGTCTTTCATTTGAAACTCACATTGATAACATTACCCTGATAGCTTTCTTTCATCTTAGAAATATTGCAAAGATAAGAAATTTAATGTCACTACATGACACAGAAAAACTAGTCCATGCTTTCGTTCCCTCCAGGTTGGATTATTGTAATGCCTTACTGTCTGGATGTTCCAATAAGTGCATAAACAAGCTCCAGTTAGTTCAAAATGCGGCAGCAAGAGTCCTTACTAGAACTAGAAAATATGACCCCATCACGCCTGTCTTATCCACACTGCATTGGCTCCCAATCAAATTTCGTATTGATTATAAAATACTACTATTGACCTTTAAAGCACTGAATGGTCTCGCACCACAGTACCTGAGTGAACTTCTGCTCCTCTATGACCCGCCACGCCTACTTAGATCAAAAGATGCAGGCTATCTGCTGGTACCTCGTATAGCGAAGGCTACAACAGGGGGCGGAGACTTTTCTTACAAAGCCCCACAGTTATGGAACAGCCTTCCAAGTAGTGTTTGGGAATCAGACACAGTCTCAGTGTTTAAGTCTCAGCTGAAAACGTATCTGTTTAGTCAAGCCTTGTGTTAATGGTGTTTATGAGGTAAAGGTATAGATCTGGAGGATCCTCAGACAGAGTGTTTTGGTAAACTGGGATGTATGGATGCTGTCAGTCCCCACTCGCTTGCTCACTCGAGTTTGTTGATGGTCTAGTGGCTGCTGCTTTATGTCCCGGGGCTCCCTCATGCACGGGCGATTGCTCTAAGACAGCGAGGGAGGCTCAGCCTCCTCTAAAAATGACGAACATCATGTAGGATGAATTGCGCTAGGCTTATGTTATAGCCGACCTTATAACATTGCTATTTCAGATCCAGAATCATAGAAATATATATGTGCTCAACTCAAGTACAGTGCAAAATCATTCCGTTATAACTTTCCCCAGTTCGCCTAATGTGTGCGTGAGTTTTTCCCCCTCGTGACAGCGCGATGCAGCCCAGCCTCAGTGGACTTCAATGGCATTTGGGAGCTCTGCGCTTTCAATATCAAAATGCAAGATGGTTATTGGACAAATACTGTGAAAATGCCCGCCCACGGACTCCCAGCCTCACAGTGGGAGGGACATGGCAGTTTCCACGAGGAGACTGGTGATTGGTGAAAGCAGCAGGATATTTTCTTTGATTGACAGCTCGTTTCAACTATAGACAGGCAGCGGTGAATTTCAGTTCAGTCCCATGCGGATTCGCAAGTGCTGTGGTGTATTGTAAGAGATCAGCTTACATTTCGATTTCATTCATTACATACGGTTTCTACCAGCTTTTTTAGTTTGTATATATTTTCATTGTAAATAAAGTGTAAATAGGGGCGGCACGGTGGTGTAGTGGTTAGCGCTGTCGCCTCATAGCAAGAAGGTCCTGGGTTCGAGCCCCGGGGCCGGCGAGGGCCTTTCTGTGCAGAGTTTGCATGTTCTCCCCGTGTCCGCGTGGGTTTCCTCCGGGTGCTCTGGTTTCCCCCACAGTCCAAAGACATGCAGGTCAGGTTAACTGGTGACTCTAAATTGAGCGTAGGTGTGAATGTGAGTGTGAATGGTTGTTTGTGTCTATGTGTCAGCCCTGTGATGACCTGGCGACTTGTCCAGGGTGTACCCCGCCTTTTGCCCGTAGTCAGCTGGGATAGGCTCCAGCTTGCCTGCGACCCTGTAGAAGGATAAAGCGGCTAGAGATAATGAGATGAGATGATATAAAGTGTAAATATAGTGTTGTCAAGTTTGCTATCTTAGTTCCAGAAATTTCGTTTATTTGAGTGACTGAACTTGAACTTGAGGGGGCTAGTCAGCTAGCAAGAAAGCTGCGCACGGATGCCAAGCATTGCTGATTTAATTTTGGCGAAGCCATTTGCCAGTCTTCCTTTCGAGGAAAAAATTAAAATTAAAGAGCAGGGTAGACCAACGCCTCAAATTGACTTGGTGAAAAAGGTCAGGAATAATACTCGTTCCTTTCAGCTCTCCTGGTACGAGAAAGTGAATTGGCTAACAGCCAGTGACCCACATCAACAACAGTAAATAGGCTACATTAGTAATATGTCATGGATGGACCAAAAATATAGAATCTATTTAAAATGTTTATGCTGAGTATATTATATTGGAATATATATTTCTCTGGATATGAATTAAATACAGCTACAATTTGGAAAACATTTTTAAACAAAAACACAGCCGAGAACATTTCACACTACAGACCTGGATTAAAAGTGAAGGGTTATCAAAATTGTCAATAAAACATTTCTCAGTCAAAATAAGTAAAATATAGGGAAAGTGTCATTGAATGAAATGTGTGGCACCCAGCTCTATGTTTGGCTCCCCAAGGTCAGTGCTTGTGCCTATTCCAGAACACTCTGCTGTTACTGCTGAGGTTCCTGACAAAGAGCTGCTTTCAATAATGATCAATTTTTAAACAACATGCCACAATTTTAAAATATAAAATGTTAAAATATACCCCCCCCCAACACCACCATCATGTATATTGGACAGTAGGCTAATGGGCCAAAAGAACCTGTTATTTCACAGTTTGTGACCCTGCCAACAATCAGCCAGATCAGAGGCAAGAGTATGGGCAAAATTGATGTTTTTTCTTTTTTCTTTTAAAATCTGGAAATATCGTAACCGACCAGCCTCCCCTGTTTGAAAGACTACCAGCCGCCACTGCCCTCATGCCTGTGTTACCTTCTGGCTCTCCCCTTTTAGTTATGCTGTCATAGTTAGTTGCCGGAGTCCCTGCTTGTACTCAGTGCAATATGTATACTGTTCCTACTTATTCAGGTGACATTGGGCATACCTAACAACCTGCGTTTTCTCTCTCTTTCTCTCCCCTCCCAAAACTGTCCCTCTGAGTTACATGTCGGTCCTGGGATCGAGATGCTGAACCTCTTCTGCTCCTCGGACCTGCCTGATCCATCCTGGTGCCCTGTGTCTGGCTGGAGTCTCATCGCATCGCTCCTGTGGAGGACGGCCCCATGTGGACAGTTGAAAGTCACACCTGGAGGACGCTCTGGACTCTTACAGTAATGCTTTTATGGCTGAGGACTACAGTTGACTTGCTAACTTTAGGACTGCAGTTGTCATGAACAGTTTTGCACTCAAGTTTCCATCAATGAAGAGTTTATAACATCAACGAAACTGACTTCATGTTAAAACTGTTAATATTATAGTCAGGCTGTCTGTTGTCGCCCAAATGAGGATGGGTTCCCTTTTGAGTCTGGTTCCTCTCGAGATTTCTTCCTCATGTCGTCTGAGTTTTTCCTTGCCACCGTCGCCACAGGCTTCATCATTGGGGATAGATTAGGGATAAAATTAGCTCATGTTTTAAGTCTTTCAAATTCTGTAAAGTTGCTTTGCGACAATGTTTGTTTATTGTTAAAAGCGCTGTACAAATAAACTTGACTTGACTGCCGTAATTCTGTACTCCACCCACATCAGGGAAATTATTGCAACAACTTTTTCAGTCTTTTGTTGTCCTTGTCCCAAGTTTTCTGAAACGTGTTGCTGCCATCAAATTCAAAATGAGCATACAGTATATTTTTCAAAAAACAATAAAATTTCTCAGTTCCAACATTTGATATGTTGTCTTTGTACTATTTTCAATGAAATATAGATACTCTAGTAGCTCATGCTGGTTATGTATGCACTTTTATGTCCAGAGCTAAACTCTTCAGAAATCAACTAATTGAAGGTCACTGATCAGTGTTTGCTTGGTAACACATTTGCCACTGATGGCGAAATGGCCACGCCCCCTTTTTAGCGAAGAACTACCAATTACCACCGCTGCATCTCCGGAACCGTCCGGCCTAGAAGGTCATGTGACCATTCAAAATGTCCAGAATTGCCACATTATGGGGGGTCGGTAATACATTATTATGTCCTAAAACCAATGGTTTTCAAGATATTTGCAAAAGACTAATTTCAACACATTTCGAACCCATGTTCAGTGTAATTTACATGGATGTAATATATATGCCATGCCATGACTCATCCCACCATTGCCCTGACACTGTTTTGCTACTGAGTGTTCATGAAAATACCAAGTGTATCCTATAATATTTGTTTCTTTTTGTTTTAGGAAGTGATCAGCGTTCAAGTTTTAAAGTGTTCTTTGATGGAAAGTAATTATAATTTGAGCTGGTCAACCAACTTCCACAAGACAAAAGGAATGTAAAATGTGATGCTCAAATGATAACAGTTGATTTCATGGCACTCGTACGTAGACTACCAATAAAAAAGATGGACATTGAAACATTTGGGCAATTGGCTGAGACTTTATCCAAAATCATTCTTGCTACCGCAGTGGAGTCAACAAGAATAGATATTATTTTTGATGTTTATCAAAAATCATCGATCAAGCAAATGGAATGTGCAGAGAGAAGTTCCGAACAAATCACTATCACCATTAGGTCTGACAATCAGAAGGTACCTCTTGATCTAGACATGTTCTGGAGCTCAATGTTGAACAAAGTGAGGTTCCAAGAGTACTTCTTCAAGTGGATGCTACAAAATATTGTGTCAGTAAGGAAATCTTCTTCGGTGGAGTATATGGTGGTGAATGTAGAAAACTGTTTGCGGGCAAAGAAACAACAATCACAAAGCTCTCAAGCAACCAAGAAGAGGCTGATGACAGAATCATGTTCCATATCAATGATGGTGTAAAACATGGTTTTCAATCGATCTTAGTTGACTCACCTGACACAGATGTTTTCGTAAACCTCATCTTCCATTTCAAGAAAACATGGGAACTACAAAAACTCTATGTAAAGCTTGGCAACAGGAAGAACAAGAAGACTGTGCCTGTTCACCTGTTAGTTGATCAACTGAACAGCAATTTGGTGTCGTGTCTACCAGCAATTCACGCATTAAGTGGGTGCGACAGTACCAGCAAGTTGGGTTCAAAGCTGGCTGGCCTGAAAGCTTCAATGGATCTCTCTCTATTGAAAGGGTTTGGTGCAGAGGAATTGTCACCGAAGATGATAAGTAATGCTGAAAAATTCCTTGTAACTGGATTAAAGAAAACCGACTGTTCAACATTTGATGAGTATCGATGGGAGCAGTACCATAATTCTAGGAAAGAACTTGACTTTAACCAGCTTGTGTGCTGTTCCTCCACACTACAAGAACACATAAAACGAGCATATCTGCAGTGCAGATTGTGGTTAGAAGCTCCAAATCCTCTAATGATTAAACTAGATCCGCTCAAGTTTGGATATAAAACAACAGACTTCGGCATAACTCCTGTGATACTGCCTGTACCATGCAGACCAGATGACCTACCGCCTCCATGCAAATGCCCAACGTCATGTATGAGTACCAAGAAATGCACTTGCAGAGCAAAGAACTTAAAATATGTGGTGTTTTGTGGTTGTAGTAAGGGCAAAAAGTGTCGAAATCCACATAACTAAACTGACAAATATGGATAATGTACATAAGTAATATAAAAAAGGTCAGGACTGTAGTGTATGATGCAGAAATTAGTTTATTGAAAATATATTGAAAACCATTGGTTTTAGGACATAATAATGTATTACCGACCCCCCATAATGTGGCAATTCCGGACATTTTGAATGGTCACATGACTTTCTAGGCCGAACAGTTCCGGAGATACAGCGGTGGTAATTGGTAGTTCTTCGCTAAAAAGGGGGCGTGGCCATTTCGCCAATTTCGCCTTCAGTGGCAAATGTGTTACCAAGCAAACACTGATCAGTGACCTTAATTAGTTGATTTCTGAAGAGTTTAGCTCTGGACATAAAAGTGCATACATAACCAGCATGAGCTACTCTAGTAAGAGTTTCCATGATTTGCAAATCTTCAGATTCTGTTTTTATTAGTTTTACACAGCGTCCCAACTTTCTTGGAATTGGGATTGTAATAATCTGAACATGGAGCTCAGAAAAGCTGCGTAACTCAAGTCTGAACACCAGGAACTTTCTCCACATCAACACTGACGTCTGATTGGATTGTTCATCAGTTAGGTTCAACAACACTGTATCACCGTGTGTGTGTGTGTGTGTGTGTTCTTACATTGTCCTCTTTAAGCTTCTCGATGGTGATCTTTGCCTCCATCAGGTGTGTGTTAAGGACAATGATCTCATGACTGAGTGCTCGCTTCTCATCATCATGATGTTGGGACTGAGACACACACACGGAGTCATAAAAGTAAAGAATCGTTTATGTTTATGAATTCAGTGCACTGATAACACCTGCTTTATGAAATGTGTGTGTGTGTGCGCAGTTCACCCACAGTTCGGTGGATTTTGTCCTCCAGGTCCTGATTAATCCTCTGTAACGCTGAATAACTGCTCTGTATTCTGTAGTAAAGCAAATCAGAAATCAAACCTGGGCTGTGCTCCAATTCTCTCCCACACTCCCCCTTATCCACTCCCCCTTATCCACTCCCCCTTATCCACTTCCCCTTATCCACTCCCCCTTATCCACTCCCCCTTATCCACTTCCCCTTCATTAAGTGCCCTTGGGCCATCTTTAGAACAATTGTGTTACATTATCAGCTCAAGTGAAGTGTGTTAAAGGATCATTAGAGTCACAGCAGGAGCTTCATCGCTCTGTGTGTGTGTGTGTGTGTGTGTGTGTGCGCCATACCTCCTCAGTTTATCAGTGAACTTGTCGAGTTCCTCCTGAGCTCTGCGCAGTTCGGTCTCGAGGTACTGCCGCGTGGAGTCAAACTCACTCTCCAACAGCTCCAGCTTCTGAGTGGTGAAGGACAGACGCTTCCTCAGATCCTCCTTCTGCTCCTGTAGAGAGCTAAACACACACACACACACACACACACACACACACTGGTTTCTCCTGCAGGCCCACAGTCACAGTGAGATTCACACTTTATTATGAGTGTAAGTTATTAGTGAATCAGTGATGTGTTTTCTTATCTCACAGGAGACACACACACACACACACACACACACACACACACCTAGCAGCACAGACACTGTGTGAACATCCACTTTAATGTGTTTAGATTAACTTCCGCTTCAAAAGGATGCTAAACTGCATCAGCTATGCTCAGAGATCTCTCTCACACACACACACACACACACACACACACACACACACACACACACACACACAGATGTCAGTGTTATGTGTCTGAGAGAAACTGGGCGTATTTCCTTCTGTAATCGGCTCCTGATTGTCACATGATCACGGATAAACCATACAACAGCAACAACAACAGCATTAATGTCTCACTCCTTTCCTGTCTCACTCTCTCAGTGTGTGCCTCACTCCTCCCCTGTCTCACTCTCTTAATTTCTCACTCCTCCAATCTCACTGACTCAATGTCTCACTCTCTGTGTGTGCCTCACTCCTTTCCTGTCTCACTCACTCAGTGTCTCACTCCTTCCCTGTATCACTCTCTCAAAGGACCACTCCTTGCATGTCTCACTCTCTCCCTCCATGTCTCACTCCTGCCTTGTCACACTCTCATCATCTCACTCTTTCCCTGTCCCACTCTCTCATCGTCTCACTCCTTCCCTGTCTCATTCTCTCAATGGACCACTCCTTGCATGTCTTACTCTCTCCTACTGTGCCTCACTCCTGCCCTGCCTCACTCTCTCATCATCTCCCTCCTTACCTGTCTCACTCTGTTACAGGACCACTCCTTCCCTGTCTCACTCTCTCATTGTCTCACTCCTTCCCTGTATCACTCTCTCAATGTCTCACTCCTTCCCTGCCTCTCTCTCATCATCTCACTCCTTCCCTGTCTCATTCTCTCAATGTCTCACTCCTTCCCTGTCTCACTCTCTCAATGCACCACTCCTTGCATGTCTCACTCTCTCGCTCTGTGTCTCACTCCTTCATTGTTTCACTCTCTCAATTTCACTCTTTCCCTGTCTCACTCAATGTCTCACTCCTTCCCTGTCTCACACTCAGCATCTCACTCATTCTCTCTCTTGCTCACTCAATGTGTGTCTCACTCCTTCCCTGTCTCACTCTCTCAGTGTCTCACTCCTTCCCTGTCTCACTCTCTCAGTGTCTCACCTTTTCTTCTGGTGCTTACAGCCGGCCCTGTAGCTCTTCAGGCCGGTTTTGCCAATGTAGATCTTCTTCATGGTGTCTGTGTGTGAACATCAGCTCTCATGGAGACGTACAGCAGCTTGTGGTATTTATCTCTCTTCCTCTCTGTGGAATGTGTTACAGAATTGCTGTGGGTCCTCTGTGAGCACCCTGCAGACAGACAGAAAGACAAACAGGGAGAGTGAGACAGAGAGAGATAGAGAGAGATCAATGTTCTGCTCACATTCATCAGATGTGCTTTGTGAAGTGTAGAGGAGACGGAACAGAGAGGTGAGAGGAGCAGTAATAATACTACACACACACACACACACACACACACACACACAGTCTGTTCTTCTGACTATCCAGATGGTGGGAGCTGTGAATGTGTCTCACTGCAAACGTGTGAGTCATCACTGCCTGTAGACAGAGAGAGAGAGAGAGGGGACAGATGGAGACAGAGAGACAGATTCCTCCTTCACTCATCTCTTGGTGTGGACAGATCATCTCCCAGGAAACCCTTTGACTATGGAAACCCAGAAAGTCTCTCTCTCTCTCTCTCTCTCTCTCTCTCTCACACACACACACACACACCAAGTTTTAATGAGGGAAGCATAAAACCATAATGAAGACAGAGAGAGGCAGACAGACAGACAGATATGCACTTCCTGTTAATATCTCGTGGTGATGATGCCACTCGGGTGATCTCAGAGCCTTCACTGGGACGGTTCCTCATCTACACTCACTGAACTAAAGCTCTCAGATTACTGTTCAAATAAAAATACATAAAATTAATAATAAAATTTATTCTCAAGAAAAGATCAAATGTGTAAAATCCCCCACTGGGTGGAGCCAGTGATTTCCGTGTGAAGCCTGTTCTTCTCTTACCCTGTGTGTGTGTGTAGTGTTCTCCTATGGGTTAAACCCCCGTGTGTGTCTCTGAGGTTCTGGAGAAAGTGGAATGCCTCCTGAGAAAGTCTGAGCAGCCAGCATGCAGTTGGACAAACACAGAGAAGGTGACAGGAAGCAGAGGAACCTGGGTCCTGAGTAGTACACCTGCCCAGCTGTCCACAACGGGGCGGAGCAAGCATGAGTCAACTGAAGGGTTCAGCACAGAGGAACCTGTGTGTGCAGGAGACCGGGCATGACTGTTCAACCTGCAGTGGTGTAAGGGACACTGCTTCAAGTTTCAGACTGATTGGGAGTGGCCTCAGTGAGCAGACTCTCTCTCTCACACACACACACACACACACACACACACATTCAGGTCTCAACGGGGCAGTAAACTGTAGTGATGCACCAGAAACCAGAAACAACTCGCTCCATACCACCCCGTTTCAGCCTGAGTCGGATCAATCCCACTCTGAACTGGGAGACCAGCACCCTGGATGAAGGTAGGGTGACGTGGCACAACCACTGACTGCTGCCTCACTTTAAGGACTTTGAAATGGATTGAAGTGTACAGTGTCTTGCAAAAGTATTCACCCCCCCTTGGTGTTTGTCCTGTTTTGTCGCATTACAAGCTGGAATTAAAATGGATTTTTGGAGGGTTTGGACCGTTTGATTTACACAACATGACTACAACTTTAAAGGTGCAAATTGTTGTTTTATTGTGACACAAACAATAATTAAGATGAAAAAACAGAAATCTGGAGTGTGCATAAGTATTCACCCCCTTTCATATGAAACCCCTGAATAAGAGCTGCTCCAACCAATCCACTTCATAAGTCACATAATTAGTTGATTAAGATCCACCTGTGTACAATCAAAGTGTCACGTGATTTGTCACATGATGTCTGTATAAATCAGCCTGTTCTGGAAGGACCCTGACTCTGCAACACTACTAAGCAAGCAACATGAAAACCAAGGAGCCTCCAAACAGGTCAGAGACAAAGTTGTGGAGAAGTATAGATCAGGGTTGGGTTATAAAAAAATATCCCAAACTTTGAATATCCCACGGAGCTCCATTAAATCCATTATAGCAAAATGGAAAGAATATGGCACCACTACAAACCTGACAAGAGAAGGCCCCGCCCACCAAAACTCACAGACCGGGCAAGGAGGGCATTAATCAGAGATGCGACACCAAAGATACCACTGAAGGAGCTGCAAAGATCCACAGCGGAGATGAGAGTATCTGTCCATAGGACCACTTTAAGCCGTACACTCCACAGAGTGGGTGGGGCTTTATGGAAGAGTGGCCAGAAAAAAGTAATTGCTTTTTTAAGACTAAATTGAGACTAAAACTGATCTTTTTGGCCATCATGGGAAACGCCATGTGTGGTGCAAACCCAACACCATGAGAACACCATTCCTACAGTGAAGCATGGTGGTGGCAGCATCATGCTGTGGGGACGTTTTTCATCTGCAGGGACAGGAAAGCTGGTGAGGACTGAAGGAAAGATGGATGGCACTAAATACAGGGCAATTCTGGAGGAAAACCTTTTTGAGTCGGCCAGAGGTTTGAGACTGAGATGAAGGTTCATGTTCCAGCAGGACAATGACCCTAAACATCCTGCTAAAGCTACACTGGAGTGGTTTAAAGGGAAACATTTAAATGTCTTGGAATGGCTGAGTCAAAGCCCAGACCTCAATCCAATTGAGAATCTGTGGCAGAACTTGAAGATTGCTGAACACCAACACAACCCATCTAATGTGAAGGAGTTGGAGCAGTTTTGCCTTGAGGAATGGACACAAATCCCAGTGGCTAGATGTGCTAAGCTAATAGAAACATATTCCAAGAGACTTGCAGCTGTAGTTGCAGTAAAAGGTATTGACTACAAAGTATTGACTTTGGGGGGTGAATACTTATTCACACTCCAGATTTCTGTTTTTTCATCTTAATTATTGTTTTTTGTCACAATAAAACAACAATTTGCACCTTTAAAGTTGTAGGCATGTTGTGTAAATCAAATGGTGTTAACCCTCCAAAAATCCATTTTAATTCCAGTTTGTAATGCGACAAAACAGGACAAACACCAAGGGGGGTGAATACGTGGGTGGCACGGTAGTGTAGAGGTTAGCATGGCCACCTCACAGCAAGAAGGTTCTGGGTTCGAGCCCCATGGCCGGCGAGGGCCTTTCTGTGTGGAGTTTGCATGTTCTCCCCATGTCTGTGTGGGTTTCCTCCGGGTGCTCCGGTTTCCCCCACAGTCCAAAGACATGCAGTTAGGTTAACATGGGGTGGCTTTGGGCTGAGGTGCCCTTGAGCGAGGTTGCCCACTGCTCTGGGTATGTGTGTATGCTCGCTGTGCATGTGTGTGTTCACTGCTTCAGATGGGTTAAATACAGAAAGGAAATTTCACAAGTGTGTGATGAATAAAGTTGTGCTTTTGCTTTACTTTTGCAAGACACTATATATATATATATATATTTCAGCACTGTTGAACAGCAGCGATCCTGATGAGCGTAAATGTGTTAGTAAATAATCCCACATTATTTTTTAAAAAGAAAATTATAAATCAGTGCTGGAAAAAAGCCATCTCTCTTACAGAAATAAAGAGACAGATTTTGTTGTCTGATGGTCCAGTGTTTATGAGATACGTTGCCTTGCACTTATGAACAGCTTCCCTGTGGTGGCAAAAGCCATCAAACACACAATATGCCATAATGAACACAGAATGCTGGCCCTAAGAAAATGCTAAAAACACACACTGTATGCAAACGCACTGTAACCAAAGAGACATCAAAGGCTATTATTATTATTATTATTATTATTATTATTATTATTGCGCTGATTGCATGCACAGAAAGGACTTTAGACTTATTATTATTGTTGTTGTTGTTGTTGTTTTTATTTTAAATAGTAAGATAGTAATTCTGATATTATACTAATGCAGCTACACACAGATTTCCCGGAAGTTTCATCATACCAGAGGCTCTGGAGGAGGTCAAGGCCCTGCTGGAGGGACCGGTCATGTGTCAGAAATTGGCTTAGTGGTTGTAGTGGTATCTCTCTCTCTCTCTCTCTCTCTCTCTCACACACACACACACACACACACAAACACACACACACACACACAAGCAAAAAAATCCATCTCTCAGATAAAGTGATCTACTTTTCCCAAATCCGCACATAGAGTGATAGAGGGAAATGTATGAGGGTTTAAATAAATAAAGACAGATGATGGAGTAATAAGAGGAGGATGGAGGGCTAGGTGGATAATGGAGAGATGGTATTATGATGGAGATGATGAAAGAATGATTGAAGGATGTAAAGTATTCTAGAGGGATGATGGATGAGGAGGAATGGTGGAAGGAGTGATTGTAGGAAGAATAGAGGGATAAATGGAAAGATAGAGGGATCAACTTGTTACACCTTTTTTTACTAATAAATTTAAGTTAAACTATAGATGGATGAAAGGATGATGATGATGATGATGATGATGATGATGATGATGGAGGGATGAAAACCCAAGGATGGAAAGATTATGATGGTGGAATGAGAAGAGAATCCTGCGTGCTGAAAATGAAGCACTGAGGAAACCCCTCTGCAGATACACCAATCTCATAAACATTCAGAAACAGATAGATAGATAGATAGATAGATAGATAGATAGATAGATAGATAGATAGATAGATAGATAGATAGATAGATAGATAGATAGAAGTGCTTACCTTCTGCTCTGCATGTTTTCATTTGAAGCCTGGAGGATTAAATAAGGAAAGACAGAGAATCTTCACTGCACAGAGTGATGCATTTCCTCTCCTTCTGTCTTTCTCTCTATTTCTCCAGCTTTCTGTGTGTGTGTGTGTGTGTGTGTGAGAGAGAGAGAGAGAGAGAGAGAGAGAGAGAGAGAGATGAAGTGAGAGGTGTGGAAACGCTTGTCGCTGCAACACTGCAGATACACAGCGACTCCCTCCATCATCCCCTCAGCCTGGGGGGGGGGGCTGGGAGACAGGTGGAGGGGGAGGAGTGAGAGAGTGAGACAGGGGAAGTGAGGAGGGCTGGGAGACAGCTGGAGGGGGAGGAGTGAGAGAGTGAGACAGGGAAGTGAGGAGGGCTGGGAGACAGCTGGAGGGGGAGGAGTGAGAGAGTGAGACAGGGAAGTGAGAGGAGAGAGACAGACAGATGGTGAGAGAGAGGAAGAGAGTGAGACAGAAGAAGTGAGAAGGGAGAGAGGACCTGGTGATATTTAATGATATGTGATGATGTTTCGTGATGTTTGGTGATATTTGGTGATGTTTAATGACGTTTGATGATGTTTGGTGATATTTGATTATATTTGATGATGTTTTGTGATGTTTCGTGATATTTGGTGATGTTTTGTGATGTTTGATGTTTGATGAAATTTGATGATGTTTGGTGATGTTTGATGATGTTTTGTGATGTTTGGTGATGTTTGATGATGTTTTGTGATGTTTGGTGATGTTTGATGAAGTTCTCATCTCATCTCATTATCTGTAGCCGCTTTATCCTGTTCTACAGGGTCGCAGGCGAGCTGGATCCTATCCCAGCTGACTACGGGTGAAAGGCGGGGTTCACCCTGGACAAGTCGCCAGGTCATCACAGGGCTGACACATAGACACAGACAACCATTCACACTCACATTCACACCTACGCTCAATTTAGAGTCACCAGTTAACCTAACCTGCATGTCTTTGGACTGTGGGGGAAACCGGAGCACCCAGAGGAAACCCACGCGGACACGGGGAGAACATGCAAACTCCACACAGAAAGGCCCTCGCCGGCCACGGGGCTCGAACCCAGACCTTCTTGCTGTGAGGTGACAGTGCTAACCACTACACCACCGTGCCGCCCTGTTTGATGAAGTTTTGTGATGTTTTCTGATGTTTGATGTTTTGTGATGTTTGATGAAGTTTGGTGATGTTTTGTGATGTTTGATGTTTGGTGATGTTTTCTGATGTGTGATGTTTGGTGAAGTTTTGTGTGATGTTTTATGATGTTTGGTGATGTTTGATGTTTTGTGATGTTTGGTGATGTTTGATGATGTTTCGGCCACAGCTGATCTGGAGGCTGCAGGTTAAAACTGGTCTGTAGTCAGCATGTCTGTGACTGAAGCTCTGAACCCCTTTCGACTGTGTGGTGGCTGAAGCTCTGAGGTGGTGCTGGTCTCCTCAGGCACTATGACCATAATGTGTCCTCTAAGGGTGGGACATTGCTGCCTGTGATGAGTTCTGAGGTTGTGGGCAGAGCAACTGCCATACCATACAGTGAACACCCAATCAGGATGCTCTCTGAGGTAAAGCAGCAGAAGCTGGTTAAGGTTTTTTGGTTCAGTCCAGAGGAAGTTGACCCTCTAAGAGACAAAGCTTCTGGAAGTCTCAGTGTGGAGGGACCATTTGAGATCATCACTGATATGGACACAGAGGAACCTGAAGTTCTTAACTCTTCCAACAACAGCTCCACTTATGTGCAAGGGAATGTATACTCCACTCTGGGACTTCCTGTACCCCACTATCACTTCCTCTTATCTCTGATATGAAGATAGAGGTCACTGTCGCAGCTCTGTGTGTGATGAGGCCCAGGATGACCGTGTGTCATCAGTAAAATGGAAGCTGTGTTTGGCAAGACATGAAGAGAGAGTTCTGGAGGGGGCTGAGTCTCATCCCTGTGTGTTCTGAATTGATGGTTCTCACCACCTGGAGCCTGTCCATCAGGAAGTCCATTATCCAGTTGAACATGGTGGAGTTAAGAGCCACTCCTTTGAGCTTCATGATGAGCTTGGTGGGAACACATCTGTGAACAACATTCTCATGTAGATGTTCTTTTCCTCTAGGTGTAGGAGAGCAGAGTGCATCATTCCAGTGATGGCTTCATCCATAGATCTGCTGGAGCTGTATGCAAACTGGAGAAGTAGGTCAGGATGAGCAGATGTGTGGGTCAACCAGCCACTTGAAGCACTTTATTATGGTGGAGGTCAGTGTGACATTCAGGCGGGAGACCACAGGAGTCTTGGGAAGTGGAACAGCGGTGATCCTGATGAACAGCTGACAAGCTGAAGGACAGATTACAGATATCTGTGAAGAGCTCTGCTCACTGGAGCACCTGCCCTCTGGACCCCAACCGGGGCAACATCAGGTCCTGGGGCCCAAGTTTTGGTCACATCAGGCAACATCAGTCCCCTTCTCTCTCTCTCTCTCTCTCTCTCACTCTCCTCTCTCTCTCCCCCCTCTCTCCTCCCTCTCTCTTTCTCTATCTCTCTTCCCCCACCCCTCACTCTCCCCTTTCTCTCACTCTCCCCTCTCTCTCCCTCTCTCTCCCTCTCTCCCCCTCTCTCTCTCTTTCTCTCTCTCTATCTCTCTCTCTCACTCCCCCTCCCTCTCTCTCTTTCTCTCTCCCTCTCTCTCTCTCACTCTCTCTCACTCACTCCCCCCCTCCCTCTCTCTCTCTGTCCCTCTCTTTCTCTCTCCCTCTCTATCTCACTCCCTCTCTCTCTCTCTCTCTGTCCCTCTCTCTCACTCCATCTCCCTCTCTCTCACTCCCTCTCTCTCTCTCACTCTCCTCTCTCTCTCCCCCCTCTCTCCTCCCTCTCTCTTTCTCTATCTCTCTTCCCCCACCCCTCACTCTCCCCTCTCTCTCCCTCTCTCCCCTCTCTCTCTCTTTCTCTCTCTCTCTCACTCTCTCTCACTCACTCCCCCCTCCCTCTCTCTCTCTGTCCCTCTCTTTCTCTCTCCCTCTCTATCTCACTCCCTCTCTCCCTCTCTCTCTCTCTGTCCCTCTCTCTCACTCCCTCTCTCCCTCTCTCTCACTCCCTCTCTCACTCACTCCCTCTCTCCCTCTCTCTCTCCCTCTCTCTCTCACTCCCTCTCTCCCTCTCTCTCTCCCTCTCTCTCTCTGTCCCTCTCTCTCACTCCCTCTCCCTCTCTCTCTCACTCCCTCTCTCCCTCTCTCTCTCTCACTCCCTCTCTCCCTCTCTCTCACTCCCTCTCTCTCTCACTCCCTCTCTCTCTCCCTCTCTCTCTCTGTCCCTCTCTCTCACTCCCTCTCCCTCTCTCTCTCACTCCCTCTCTCCCTCTCTCTCTGTCCCTCTCCCTCTCTCCCTCTCCCTCTCTCTCTCACTCCCTCTCTCCCTCTCTCTCTCTCTGTCCCTCTCTCTCACTCCCTCTCTCTCTCACTCCCTCTCTCCCTCTCCCTCTCTCTCACTCCCTCTCTCCCTCTCTCTCTCTGTCCCTCTCTCACTCCCTCTCCCTCTCTCTCACTCCCTCTCTCTCTCACTCCCTCTCTCCCTCTCTCTTTCCCTCTCTCTCACTCCCTCTCTCGCTCTCCCTCTACCTCTCTCACTCCCTCTCTCTGTCACTCCCTCTCTCCCTCTGTCCCTCTCTCTCACTCCGTCTCCCTCTCTCTCTCTCCCTCTCTAAATTAATAATTCATGAGCACATATTCACTAGTTTGAACTCTCATTCACATGTTCATGTGTAATATTTATTTGTTTGTTTGCTTATTTATTTATTTATTTATTTATTTATTTATTCATGAACATCACATGACTATTACATTATTTTTACACACACACACACACACACACAGACACACACATGCATTAAATTCATATTTTTGCCTCAGAAAAGCAACACTTGATTGTTGTGTATGTTGTGTAACAGGTGAGTTTATTTGCATATGTAAATAAGAGTGTGTTATGTTTGCATGTGTGTATGAGCTGTAGATGTTTAGGGTCATGTGGTTTAGCTCATTTTGAGAGACAGCACAGGAACAGGGTGTTGTTTAACACACACACACACACACGTCTCCTCGCCCCCTCACCACCCACCCTTTTTTCGTGCCGTTGCCATGGTGACAGTGAAGGCTGCATTTTAATCAGGAACTGTGTTAACCCCTTCAGAGCCGAATCTGATCTGTTCGAACATATACAGTAATAACATCCTGTTCTATCAAACACTTCCTGTTCTACACCACACCTCTGTCCACACTTCTACCATGTGACATCATCAGGGCCATGCTCAACTCTGATTGGTCACACAGCTGAAGTTAATAGGAAGTTAGTAAGATTAAAAAAAAACAACAACATAGCCCCTTCCATAAATGTTCCATAAACACATTTCTCCTGATGGAAAACTTCACCACACTGATTTTCTCTGTGTTTTTGTTTAGCGCTCTGCTGGACACGCCCCTGTGAATGAGTTGTTACTATGGAAACGATTATGTATCAGAACAAATGCATTAATATAAGCTTGCACTACTGTCAGAGCTGCTGTTAGAGAGAATTAATCCTTCTGACCAAAGTCCAGGATTTATATTTTGAGATGTTCTGCTTGATGGTTCCAGTTCCAGCTGAAGGTTCTCCTGGTTGTGTTTTAATATCAATTGAGGTTCCTGCTGTGTTCTCATCGCGCAGAGTGTCAGACAGATGAACTCCTCTGAGTGTTACTAAAGAAACCAGCAGCACATTTCATAACAACACAAAATAAATGAAACAGGAGCTTTATGAGGTTGTCGCCATGGCAACGTGGAGTTTGACCTTAATTAGTTCATCTATTAATAACAGCTCAATTTGTGTTTTATTGCAAATGTGTTTTCAGGTCATGACTTCAGGAGAAAACAGTATTATTATTATTATTATTATTATTATTATTATTATTATGAGATGGGGCATTATGGTGGTGTAGTGGTTAGCACTGTTGCCTCACAGCAAGAAGGTTCCAGGTTCAAACTTCATGGTTGATGAGGGCCTTTCTGTGTGGAGTTTGCATGTTCTGCCTGTGTCTGTGTGGGATTCCTCCAGGTGCTCCGGTTTCCTCCCACAGTTCACAGACACACAGATTCGGTAAAATACCCAGTTACTGGGGCAGTACAAGGCAGTGCATACTCGGCATCAGTCCCAAGCCTGGATAGATCGGGGAGGGTTGCGTCAGGAAGGACATCCGGTGTAAAACCTTCACCAAATCAAATCTGAGGAACAGATCCGCTGTGGTGACCCGTACCAGGAGCATGGTGACAGTGGTGGTGATGATAATCATTATGATGACGGTGATTATGTTAATGGTGATGGTGGTGATGATCATCATGATGATGGTGGTGGTTTTGATGATGATGATCAGGCAAGAGAGCTTAATGTCTGATTTCCCATGAGTGATGTTACACATGCTAAATATAATACACCTTCAGGGAGAGAGGGGGAGGATGATGATGATGATGATGATCGCCCCCTGCTGACAGGTCAGTTAAATCCACTCAGAAACACAGGTAGTAACTGAAGTGTAGTTCAGTATTAACTGTAGATGAGCGTGTGAGAGAAGAACATGGACTGAGAGAGAAAGAGAGAGATGTTGAGTTACAGTTGTGTATGCAGCTGTGCACTGTAAAGGTGCCATTACTTTTTTTCAAAAAGATGATGTGTTTTTCAGGATATCTATCTATCTATCTATCTATCTATCTATCTATCTATGAACACATAGTGGGATATTCAGCAACAGAATAAATTTGGGGGCAAATACTTTTTCAATCAAACTCCCTGACTTTAATTTTTAGCTTCAGGTCAAAGCTGACTGTGTAATTTTGTGTTTAGTGTACTTCCTGTTTATTTGTTTGTTTCAATTATTTTCGTTAAGTAGTTAAGACATTATTGTTCTCATTGTGAGGTGATATTCATTCATACTCTCTCTCTCTCTCTCTCTCTCTCTGTTTCTGTCACTCTCTGTCTGTCTGTCTGTCTCTCTCTTTCCCTGTGTCTGTCTCTCTCTCTCTCTCTCTCTCTCTATTTCTGTCACTCTCTGTCTGTCTGTCTCTCTCTCTCTCTCTCTCTCTCTCTGTCTGTCTGTCTGTCTCTCTCTTTCTCTGTGTGTGTGTGTCTATCTGTCTATCTCTTTTACACACACACACACACACACACACAGAGTCCTCATGCTTTTCTTTCTTACACCATGGACTCAGTCGTGTCTCACATGGTTTGTCACTGGTTTTGTGTGAGACACACTCAGATTACCCATGAGTCCCTGTGCTGCTGTAACCATGGTAACCAGCAGAGGAGTAGTGTGTTAATAAAAGCTGAGTAAAGTGCCAGTGCCACTGTGTGGACCCGCGTGGTACTGCAGCTCTGTGTAGAAGACACACACACACGGTACCTGAGTGTGAGATCTTCAGACCTGTGTGTCTTCTCTGATTACTTTAATGCTTTATTAACTTGGGGAAATGAAGATGTGAGCTCTGTTCTAAACCCTCACGTTCACACCCTTTCCCCCTCCATCACTCACACTGCAATGCTCAGGGTGATCTGGGACAGAACCACAGTGTGAACATCAGAGAACCAGCAGGACGTCTCACTAGAACACAGTTTGTGTTATGTTACAGAGTCGTCACCACAGTGAGAACATGAGCTCCTCCACCTGGGGAGTTCAGCACAACCATGAAGGAACAAAACGATCAGATGGAAGGATACTGTATGATCTCGGATTGATGGCATCAGTCACTTCGGTTGGATTTATGGAAAGGTGTGGTCTCTCTCTCACTCACACACACTCTCTCACCGGGCCCGGCGCGATGGGTGGGCCTTTGGGGGCCGGGCCTGCCCATTTAGTCACATGGGCCTGCCCTAGTGTGGGCCTGCCCACCCTGTCATAGGCTAGGGCCAACAGCTTAACACAATATTTAAAATAAATAAATAAATCGCAGGCTACTACAATTAAACACTTTTTTTTAAAGGATATAATGTTAAAGAAAAAGTCCTTAATTTAAAATGTGTATACATGACACACTGTTTTCTTAACGTTTCGGCCTGCGCCCATCTCGTCAGCCCTGCGCCGTCATGCACTTGGCGTTTGATTTGCAAACTAAGCACTGGAGGTAAGAAACTGGTTTTGACGTTTCAGTTAACCTACAAAACACATCTGTATTAAAGATTAATGTTGTCATGCTTCACAAAACTAGATTTGAGACATAAAACTTTTAATGCGCATGGTTTCACTTAGAAGGGATTCAGTGACTGCAGTTAGGCTTTGCGCAGGGAGGATGAGTGTGATGTAATCTTCTGGTGCGCACTCTTAATTGTAAATATCAATCTTAATTTTCTGTCAACATTGATCACAATCATCCTGTGGTATATTGAGCTTATGTGCTTACCATAGTTTCATGTGATATGCGCATGCTTAGACAGATGAGCCAGAGAGCGCGAGCCATTACCAACATAGTATGTTGTATCAGTTATGCAAGTTATCAGTAAAGGTGTTAAACGTGTGCAACCGTCTCGTCATTAATACACCACAAAATTGGCGACGAGGTAAAACACAGTAGCCTAACTGTAGTGAGCAGTGAAGATGGCAAGCTTCCCTAAACCGGACGAGTTCAATCCCGGAAATGAACGGTGGTCGGCCTATGTCGAGCGAATGGAACTTTTTTCGAAGCGCACGATGTCGCGGACGAAAAACAGGTAGCTACTCTGCTAAGCTCTGTTGGTGCTTCTACATATGGACTGCTACGAAATTTAGTTCAGCCTCTGAAACCTAAAGACAAGACTTTTGATGAGATCGTGGAAATTCTGTCGGATTACTATGAACCTAAGCCACTGGTCATAGCTGAGCGATTCAGGTTCCACCGATGTGTTCAGAAAGATGGTGCAATGGTAGCTCAATTTGCTGCCGAACTGAAACAGCTAGCTGCGAGATGTGATTTCGGGGATAGGCTGGACGAGGCTCTACGAGATGGCTTTGTCAGTGGAATTCATGATGAAGCATGCCAATGCAAGTTGCTTTCCACGGATGGGCTTACGTTTGCCAGAGCCCAGGAGATCGCTCTCAACATGGAAGCAGCCCACCGAGACACACAACAGCTGAGGCAAAGTGAGCCACAGTCTACATCGTCTGTTCACAAGGTAACTGAAAAACAAAAGCCTTCTCAGTCAGCACAGACAGCATGCTATAGATGCAAAGGGAAGACTCATAGCGCAAGTGACTGCTACTTTAAAAGCGCTAAATGCCATAAATGTGGCAAAGTTGGCCATATCCAGAAAGCATGCAGAGGGGGGCAGCCTGCCGCGAGGGAGAAGAAAGGGAAGCAAAATAAAAATCAGCAAAGAGTGGCAAGTTATGTGCAAGCAGAAGAAGAGGAGGAAGTGTTCTGTGTAAATGAAACAGACAAACAGGTATTCAAAGTGAACTTTGCCGTAAACCAGAGAAATGTTCGAATGGAAATTGACACTGGAGCCGCAGTTAGCATAATATCTGAGGCAATGTACAAAGAGTCGTTCATGGATGTGCCGCTAGGGGGCAGCAACGTCACACTGAAGCCCTACACTGGCCAGGCCATTCCAGTCAGAGGGCAGTTCGTGGCAAAAGTTGCTTATGGAGATCAGACTGCTGACTTACCATTAATTGTAGTGAAAGGCAATGGACCTGCACTCTGTGGTAGGAACTGGCTTGAAAGCATTAAGCTGGACTGGAAAACAATTAAAATGGTCAGTGAAAATGCAAAACAGCCCCCAGCACCCAAGTCAATGCCTGAGGTGCTAGAAAAATACAGTCGAGTCTTCAAAGAGGAGTTGGGAACATTAAAAGGAATTAAAGCAACAATTTCTGTCAAACCCGACGCCACGCCCAAGTTCCACAAAAGCCGGTCCTTGCCGTTCGCAATGAAAGCAAGAGTCAAAGAGGAACTACAGCGACTGGAAAAAGAAAACATCATCAGTCCAGTGAAGCACAGTGAGTGGGCCGCTCCTGTCGTTCCTGTGGTCAAGCGAGATGACAAGATTCGTTTGTGCGGTGACTACAAGGTGACAGTGAACCAGGCAACCAACACAGACATATACCCACTACCACGCAGTGAAGAAGTGCTGGTGACTCTGAGTGGTGGAAAGTTGTTTTCAAAAATAGACTTAGCCTCAGCTTACCAACAAGTGCTCCTTGATGAAGAATCAAAAAAATACACAACAATCAACACTCACAAGGGCTTGTTTGTGTATAATCGTCTTTGCTTTGGCATTAACTCTGCCGTCAGCATTTTCCAGAGAGTGAAGAAGAGTCTGAAGAAGGACCTGAACCTGGTTGTTTACCTCGATGACCTGCTCATAATGGGAAAAGATGAGGCAGAACATCTGCTGGTACCTTGTATAGTGAAGGCTACATCAGGGGGCAGAGCCTTTTCTTACAAAGCCCCACAGTTATGGAACAGCCTTCCAAGTAGTGTTCGGGAATCAGACACAGTCTCAGCATTTAAGTCTAGGCTGAAAACATATCTGTTTAGTCAAGCCTTTTGTTAATGGTGTTTATGAGGTAAAGGTGTAGATCTAGAGGGTCCTCAGACAGAGTGTTTTGGTAAACTGGGATGTATGGATGCTGTCAGTCCCCACTCGCTTGCTCACTCGAGTTTGTTGACGGTGTAGTGGCTGCTGCTTTATGTCCCGGGGCCCCTCATGCCTGTGTTACCTTCTGGCTCTCTTCTTTTAGTTATGCTGTCATAGTTAGTTGCCGGAGTCCCTGCTTGTACTCAGTGCAATATGTATACTGTTCCTACTTATTCAGGTGACATTGGGCATACCTAACAACCTGTGTCCCCCCCCCCCCCCCCAAAAAAAAAAAAAATCTGTCCCTCTGAGTTACATGGAGTCAAAAGGAAATCTTTTGGTGGAGAGGGTGGAGACCTCGACTGGCTATCGTAGCCTGCAGGGAATCGGCTGTCAGACTTTCTGTCGCATGTCCCAGACCCGGTGAAATGTAACTGAATTGTCTTGGCCAGCCCTAAGGGTCCCATCTGCATCTCATCATTGCTGAGGAGTGTGCTCCCATCACCCAATCAAGCATCCAGCCAGAGCAGGTCATGATATATTTTTTACCATATTAACATGCCACTGTTGTGTGTTATGCCTGATGTAAAGACTCTCATCTCTGCGAGCCTACCACACAGATTTAATACTTGTCATTTTTAGGGCATACCTAACAACATGTGTTTTCTTTCTCTCTCTCTCTTCCCCCCCCAGTCTGTCCCTCTGAGTTACATGTTGGTCCTGGGATTGAGATGCTGGCCTCTTCTGCCCCTCGGACCTGCTTGATTCATCCTGGTGCCCTGTGTCTGGTCGGAGTTTTATCGCACCGCTCCTGTGAAGGACGGCCCCATGAGGACAGTTGAGGGTTATACCTGGAGGACGCTCTGGACTCTTACAGTAATGCTTTTATGGCTGAGGACTACAGTTGACTTGCTAACTTTAGGACTGCAGTTATCATGAACAGTTTTGCACTCAAGTTTCCATCAACGAAACTGTCCTCATGTTAAAACTGTTAATATTATAGTCAGGCTGTCTGTTGTCGCCCAAATGAGGATGGGTTCCCTTTTGAGTCTGGTTCCTCTCGAGGTTTCTTCCTCATGTCGTCTGAGGGAGTTTTTCCTTGCCACCGTCGCCACAGGCTTCATCATTGGGGATAGATTAGGGATAAAATTAGCTCATGTTTTAAGTTGTTCAAATTCTGTAAAGCTGCTTTGCAACAATGTTTATTGTTAAAAGCGCTATACAAATAAACTTGACTTGACATCTGAAGAACCTTGACAGAGTCCTGCAATGCTTGCAAGAGGACGGACTCAGAGTGAAAAGGTCAAAGTGCGAGTTCGGAAAGACCCAAATCGAATACCTGGGCCATGTCCTGGATGAAAAGGGGGTGTACCCATCTGTAGACAAGGTGAGAGCAATACACGATGCGCCCACACCCACAAACATCAAAGACCTATGGGCTTTCCTAGGCCTAGTGAACTACTATGGCCATTTTGTGCCACAGCAAAGCACTGTGTTAGCGCCACTTTACAGACTGCTGAAAGAACAAGTCACATGGAAATGGAAGAAAGCCGAGCAAGACACGGTCAACAGATGTAAAGAGCTCCTGACAAGTGACAAAGTGTTAGTACACTATGATCAGAGCCTGACGCTGACCCTTGCCTGTGACGCTTCAGCTTATGGCATTGGAGCTGTAATCCAACACACAACACCAGATGGAGAAGAGCATCCAATAGCTTACGCTTCACGTACACTCTCTCCAGCAGAGAAGAAGTATTCACAAATTGAGAAAGAGGCCTTAAGCCTTGTGTATGGTGTTAAGAAGTTTCACCAATACCTCTGGGGATGTAAATTCAACCTGGTCACAGACCATAGGCCATTATTGACTTTGTTTGGAGAACGCAAAGGGCTCCCCACAATGGCAGCAGCCCGGACCCAGAGGTGGGCCATTGTACTGTCGGCATACAACTACCACATTGTTTACCGTCAGTCAGAGAAGCATGGCAATGCTGATGGGTTGTCTCGTGTGCCGCTGTCAGAGACCAAGGATGGGGGAACAGAGACAATCTCCACCTATGTCGACGCACTTATATGTGAACACCTACAGGGTGTGCCGCTGACTGCAAAGCAGATTGCCAAGGTAATGAGAACTGACACAGAGCTGTCAAGGCTGCACAGATTCATCATGGAAGGGTGGCCAAAAGAAATTCCTGAAGAACTGAAAGCATACCACAAAAAGCGTGATGAACTCTCTGTGGAGCAGGGGTGTGTGCTGTGGGGCACGAGAGTGATTGCACCAACTAAGCTCCGAGCTGCCGTGCTTAAAGAAATCCACAGTGGGCACCCTGGCATTGTGAAAATGAAGGCAATTGCATGGCAATATGTCTGGTGGCCACATATTGATATGGACATTGAGAAAGTGTGCAAAGGATGTGAAACATGCCAGCTAGAGCAAAGCATGCCGCGCCACGTGCTACTGCATCCCTGGGAATTTCCAGGAGGTGTTTGGAAGAGGCTTCACATTGACTTTGCAGGGCCTTTCATGGGCCACATGTTCATGATTGTAGTTGACGCATTCTCAAAATGGCTGGAGGTTTACAAAATGACACAAATAACCTCCACTGCAACCATCACCAGACTAAAGAGACTGTTCGCATCATATAGAGTCCCTGAACAGATTGTCACAGACAACCTTTATGTCTGATGAGTTCCAGCAGTTTGCGAGGAGAAATGGAATCCTCCACACGACCGGTGCCCCGAGGCACCCAGCCACAAACGGCCTAGCCAAGAGATATGTCTCAACGTTCAAGGCTGGCATGAAAAAGCTGGCGAGAGAAGATTTGAGCATTGAAGACAAAGTCTCTCACTTCCTGCTACGGTATCGCACCACTCCCAACAGCACAACAGGCGAGACACCTGCGGATGTGTTTTTGAAAAGACATGTCAGAACCAGACTGGACTTTTTGAAACCAAACATCCAAGAAACAGTGAGGAGAAAGCAGTATCTGCAGAAGGAAGGGCATGACAGAAATGCGTTGGACAGACAGTTCGACATCGAGGAGCAAGTCTACCTGCAAAACACTGCTGGCAAAACCCCAAGGTGGATCCCAGGAGTCATCACCCAACAGTCAGGGCCTGTGTCATTCAAGGTCCGCGGTGAAGTGATGGATCAAGAATACCGACGCCATGGAGACCAGCTGAGACCTCGCCGTTCTGCGGGGCTTCCAGATCAGCAACCTGAGGAAGTAGCTGAGGAGACTGGGCCGATGGAGAGCAGTTTCGGAGCATCCCCAGCACCTGAACTGTCAGAGCCAGCTGAGCCGCCTGATCCTGTAGCGGTGCCCCGAGGCGCTCCCAGCGTACCCCAAAAGTGCCTCAACATTACCGGGACTGAGTGAGGTGATACGAGACTGAGTGCTGATGTTTAGTAAAAGTTATAGTTAAAGCATTCAGTTTATTCAGTTAAGCATTCAGTTAACTTTATTATGCAGTATGGGTAATGTTGACATTTCTAATCTTAATGTGCATAGTAATGATATATTTTATGTTACGGTGTTTGGTTAGAATAATACGTTAGGCTAACCTTAAAGTAAATGGGGAGATATATTTTATATGATTGGGATGTCTTTTCTAAGTTACCTTTAAAGTAAAGGGGGAGGCAATGTGGTATATTGAGCTTATGGGCTTACCATAGTTTCATGTGTGTTCATGTGATATGCGCATGCTTAGACAGATGAGCCAGAGAGCGTGAGCCATTACCAGCATAGTATGTTGTATCAGTTATGCAAGTTATCAGTAAAGGTGTTAAACACGTGCAACCGTCTCATCATTAATACACCACACATCCGTTTGCGCATTCAGTGTTGGGTATTCGGAACGAGTTTACAACATGACTCGTGCGCAAATGGAATACTGCCAATATTCCGTATGAAATGGAATATTCCCTGCAAATGCGCTCAGTGACGGACAATATATAGCAGCGGAACAGGGTGTCTGAAGAGCTCAAAATGCACCATTTTAGAGTGTTTTGTTCAAAAATTTCTTCCGGGGTAGCATGCCCCCGGACCCCCCTAGTAAAATTGGGTTCGCTGATGCGTGCCTACCCCCAGCCAGTGCAATGCCCGGCTACTAGACCACTTCTGCCGCCGGGTCTGTCGCTCTCTCACACACACACACACGCACGCGCGGTTATTCTGGACAGGTTTGGACTCTTACTTCTACTGAAGGGAAATTAAATTGTAAAGCTACAACATAGACTTTCTGGGCAACTGTATCCTTCAGACTCTGTGGGAATGGTTTGGGGGAGAAACACATATGGGTGTGATGGTCGGGGGCACATACTTTTGGCCATATAGTAGTCTGTGTTTTGTTTGACACCCACCCTCCCAAAAAAAGGGAAAAAAGATCAGACAGTAATGATCACACTAAAAGGTGTTTCTCAGATTGTAAATGTTTTTTGTTTTGTTTTTTTGTAAAAATACTGAATTTAGTTTAAAGTAAAAGTTTATTTAAAAGTGATTATTATTAATTAGTGCAACTAAACCACAGTCTAAGACACTCGCACTTGTCATGTCTGTGCTGGAATCTCAGCTGAACTTGGCTTCCCAGGTTGCATTGTGGCCCACAGACACGACCGCCCAGGACGACGAATCCCAGCAACTGCAATCCCTCTCACCGTCAGCAGGTTACGGCTCACACTCAGACTACACCATCTCAGCACACTCAGCTCAGAACACACAGACTCTGTGATGGAATGCGCAGTGTTTCACACTCTGACTTACCGACCTGCTGCTGTTATTGCTGTCCTGCTTTTTTGGTTGTGTTTCTGGTTCTTTGTCCTTTGATTCTGCCCTCTGATCACTGATTGCCTGATTACTCTTTGAGTGCAAAACTTCAGGGGTGGTAAAAGGATAGACCCTCGGCCCCGACCATGGCTTCCTTTAAAGCCTGCACCTTCAACGCAGAAGGAATGTCCTAAGACAAATCAGTCCTCCTGTCGCAAATGGATGTGGATTTTTTTGTGACTCCAAGAGACCCACAAAAATGCCACACCCCCTAACGCCCCAGGAATGGCTTTGATAATCCACCGCCCTAGCCAGACTCACGGAAGTGCTATCTATGCTCGGGATTCATCCATCATTTCCCAGAGCAAGGATTGCACATTGAATGGGATTGAAATACTTCGCGTGGAAACTGAGAAAGTCACCTTAATCTGGGCGTATAAGCCACCACTGATCCCGTTTGAATGGCCCGCTAATTTTGACTTTGGAAATAAGGTTTTATTGGTTATTGGGGAGTTCAATAGCCATAATACCTTATGGGGCTACGACCATAATAACAATGACGGTGAAGCAGTCGAGGAATGGGCCCTAAACAACAACTTGATGCTACTCCACAGTGCAAAGGATAAACCATCTTTCTTTAGCGCTAGATGGAAATGAGGGTACAACCTAGACCTCATCTTTGTATCCTCGCAACATCGTCACAACTTTGAAAAATCAGTTATGAGCCCCATACCAAAATCACAACACAGACCAATCTTGGTTGAAGCTAAGCCCGTTTTACGACCAAGGGTTACCACCAAGCCCATGCCATGCTTCAACTTCCGTAAAGCAAACTGGGACAACTTCACTGCAGAGTTAGATGAAAGTGTTGCTGCTATACCACCAGCATCGCAGCACAATGAAAATTTTCAGAAGCTTGTATGGGATTGTGCTAAGCGCAACATTCCCAGAGGATGTAGGAAAGAATACATCCCAGGTCTAAACACCGAAAGCAGAGAAGTCTTTGATGAGTACGTGCGTGCATATAATGCAGATCCATTCGCAGAGAATATGATAGAACTGGGCGAAGTCCTCATCACACTTGTTAGTGATAAGAGAAAGGTGCGATGGAAAGAAACCATAACCAGCATGGACTTAACTCACAATAGCAAGAAAGTGTGGAATATGATTAGGAAACTTGATTGCAACAAGGAGCCGCCAAGATGATCTGCTGCGGTGACACCAAACCAAGTCGTGAAACAGCTCTTGATGAATGGAAACCCCATCAACAAAGAAAGAGGATGTCTAAAGAAGATGAAAAATGAAATGGCACGCGTCATGAACATCTGTGACAACCAATTCGAACCATTCACGATTGAAGAAGTAAATGCAGGTATAAAACAACTAAAGCCAGGAAAAGCTGCAGGACTTGATGGAATCCCTCTGGAGACTGTTCAGCACTTTGGGGGATGAACCAGGAACTGGCTTGTAAGCTTCTTCAACTCGTGTGCGACATCCTACACCATTCCCAAGATATGGCGAAAATCAAGGGTTGTTGCTCTTCTGAAACCAGAGAAAGAGCCCAAAGATCCTAAGAGTTATCGCCCAATCTCACTCTTGTGTGTACTCTATAAAGTATACGAGAGATTGTTATTGGAGCGAATAGCACCCTCAGTTGAAGATCAACTAATCCCCGAACAAGCAGGGTTTCAACAAGGTAAATCATGCTATGGGCAGGTTCTAAATCTCACGCAGTACATCGAAGATGGCTTCGAGGCTAAGAAGATCACTGGCACTGTATTTGTGGACCTGTCCACAGCTTACGACACGGTGAACCATAGGTCATTGCTCATGAAGTTAGCCAAGACAGTAAGCAACATCCCAACTGTCCGAATCATAGAGTCTTTGTTGACAAACAGAAGATTCTTTGTCGAAATGGATGGAAGGAAGAGCCGCTGGAGGAGCCAAAAGAACGGCCTACCACGGGGCTCTGTCCTATTCCCGATATTTAATATTTACACGAACGATCAGCCAGTCTTCAACAATGTCAGAAGATTTCTGTATGCTGACGATTTGTGTCTAGCGACACAATCTGATAGTTTCAAGACTATCCAACAAAGGCTAACTGAAGCACTTGAGGCACTGACCAAATACTATACAAAATGGTCCCTGAATGCAAACCCAGGAAAGACTCAAGTTTGCACTTTCCACCTGAATAACAAGGAATCCAAGACCACCCTGAATATCAGATGGAATGGCAAGCTGCTTAAGAACACCAAGCACCCCGTTTACTTAGGAGTGACCTTGGACAGGACACTGTCGTTCAAGGAACACATCCTTAAGTTAAAGAAGAAGATCTCCAGCAGAAACAACTTGCTGGCCAAACTGGGAAACTCTAACTGGGGATCTGACGCCAACACCATCCGAACAACAGCTTTAGCACTGTGCTATTCAGTTGCTGAATACTGCGCTCCCGTTTGGGCTAGGTCTGCACACGCCAACAAAGTAGACCCCTCACTGAATAGTGCATGCTGCACTATAACAGGAACCATGTGTGCGACCCCACTGCCAAGCTTATATAGGCTGTCGGGCATTGCACCGCCCACCGTACAACGAGAAGCTCTGTCTCGTGCAGAGCGGTTCAAGCAGGCCAACGATGAGCACCATCCACTTCACCAGCACCAGGAAGTACCTCGCCGTCTTGCCTCGCACAAGAGCTTCATCACCGTTGAACCTCTCGACCCTGCTCAAACATCAAATTTCTGTCTTGAAAGATGGAAAGACCTAGACGACGCCAATCTCAACGCAGCGCTTCCTGAACATCAAGAGCAGTTGCCAACAGGAAGCTCTCTCAGTCGCAAGGACTGGGTGACATTGAACCGGGCAAGGAGTAAAGTGGGTAAAATGAAGAAGAACCTGGCACATTGGGGTATTGTGACAGATGCAAGATGTCCCTGCAGCAAAGAACAGACGATGGACCACATCTTACGGGACTATCCACTAGGTCCTCACTGCTCTGATGTGGACCTGTTAGGGTTTTGCTGGGATTCAAACCTGGTTCGTTGGTGTGATAATCCAGCAAACCCCCACTAGGCCACCAGGGGGATGACTCAAATGCAGAGGCGTGAGGCGGAAGTAGAAAAAGAATCAAAAGGTTTATTTAAACTATATACACTATATACAGGGCAAAACAAAAGACAAAAAAAAAACAGAGTATAATCCAAAAGAAAAGCAAAGTGCAAAAATTCAAAAGCTTAAGAAGATCAAAAAACACAGTACAAAGGAAACTGGAGATAAACATAACAGCACAAAGACTCCGTGACAAGAGGACTGAACTCAGGGGTATAAATAGACAAACTAATTAAGGACACAGGTGAAGATAATTAGGCAATTAACACAAACACAAAACACAGGAACAGTGGCGGCCTCTAGAGGCCAAAATAAACACGACATGAAAAGGAAATAACAGCGGCCTCTAGAGGCCAAAACAGTCCTAGTCCTAACAGGACCCCCCCCTCTAGGAGCGTCTCCTGACGTTCCCAGGGCGATCCGGATGGGCCGAATGGAAGTCCCGACATAGTTCTTTATCAAGGACATCCCGAGCAGGAACCCAGCAGCGCTCCTCAGGACCATAGCCCTCCCAGTCCACCAGATATTGCAACCCGCCGCGGACCCGGCGGGAGTCAAGCAGGCGATTCACAGTGAACACAGTCTGCCCCTGGAAGATGCGGGGGGGTGGGGGGTTCCTAGGGGCAGGGGCATACGTAGACGTCAGTACGGGCCGTAACAGGGAAACATGGAAAGTGGGGTTGATCCTCAGAGTCCGGGGCAACTGGAGCCGGTAGGAGACAGGGTTCACCCTGCGCACCACCTTGAAGGGGCCAATGTAGCGAGGAGCAAGCTTGCGGTTCTCCACCCGCAGTGGAAGGTCCTTAGTGGACAGCCAAACACACTGCCCAGGGCGGAAAGCGTGTGCAGGTCTTCTATGGCGGTTGGCCTGAGTCTGGTTGGTTCTGGAGGTCTGTATGAGGGTCTTCCTGACCTTGCTCCAGGTCTTGCGACACCGTCTCACATATTGGTTGACCGAGGGCACCCCCGCGTCCTCCTCCTGGTCCGGGAACAGAGGTGGCTGGAACCCGAATTGGCACTGGAATGGCGACAGCTTGGTGGCCGATGACTGCAGGGTGTTGTGGGCGTACTCCGCCCATGGCAGCCAGGTGCTCCACGATGTCGGGTTATCCATAGCCAGGCCTCGCAGGGTGGTTTCCAGGTCCTGGTTGAGCCTCTCCGTCTGACCATTGGACTGTGGGTGAAACCCAGAGGAGAGGCTGGCAGTGGCTCCGATGACCTTGCAGAACCCGTGCCACACTCGGGAGGAGAACTGGGGCCCTCGGTCTGAGACGATGTCCTGTGGAAGACCAAAGACTCGGAAGACATGATTAAACAAAAGTTTCGCAGTTTCAAGAGCAGAGGGGAGTTTGCACAGTGGTATGAAGCGGCAGGCCTTGGAGAATCTGTCAACTAAGACCAAAATGACCGTGTTACCTTGTGACTCAGGGAGACCCGTGATAAAGTCGACTGCCACGTGGGACCAGGGACGCCGGGGAATGGTCAGAGGATGCAGGAGACCCTGGGGACGCTGTCGTGGGTTCTTGGTTCTGGTGCAAACCTCACAGGACAGGACAAATGACCTTACTTCCTTCTCCATGTTAGGCCACCAGAAGCGTCTTTTCAGGAAGTCCAGGGTCCTCCGAGCTCCCGGGTGGGCGGTGAGAGGGGAAGAGTGACCCCACTGGAGAACCTTGGCCCGGGCTTGATGTGGGACGTACAAGAGGCCTGGTGGCCCCGTCCCAGGACCGGGGTCCTGGCGTTGGGCTCGTCGGACAGCCTCCTCAATACCCCAGCGGACAGGGGCCACAATCCGGGACACAGGGATAATAGGCCCGACTTCATTCTCCCTGTTAGTGGCAGAGAACAGTCTGGACAGTGCGTCAGGTTTGGTGTTCTTGGAGCCGGGGCGGTATGAGAGGGTGAAGTCAAACCGACTGAAAAACAGGGCCCACCTAGCCTGTCGAGGGTTCAGTCTCTTGGCTTGCTGGAGGTACTCCAGGTTCTTGTGGTCAGTCCAAACCAGGAATGGATGTTGTGCTCCCTCCAGCCAGTGCCTCCACTCCTCAAGGGCCAGTTTGACCGCTAGCAGTTCTCGATCCCCCACATCGTACCGGGACTCAGCAGGACTCAGGCGGTGGGAGAAGTAAGCGCAGGGGTGCAGCTTTCCTTCCGAACGTTGAGAGAGCACCGCGCCGACACCACTGTCCGAGGCGTCCACCTCCACGATGAATGGTTGGGAGGTGTCCGGGAGAACCAGAATGGGTGCCGTGCAGAAGCGGTCCTTGAGGTCTTTGAACGCCTTTTCTGCCTGAGGAGACCAGCCATAAGATCCACCTGTCCCTTTGGTGAGGTCTGACATGGGTGCTGCCACAGAACTGAAGTTCCTGATGAACTTGCGGTAGAAGTTAGCGAATCCTAAGAACCGCTGAACCTCCTTAACGGACTTGGGAGTAGGCCAATCCCGGACGGCCAGGGTCTTGGCAGGGTCCATTTGGAGTTGGCCTGTCCGTACAATAAATCCCAGAAAGGAGACCTCGGGAACATGAAATTCGCATTTCTGGGCCTTGGCGAACAGATTGTTCTGTAGCAGCCTCTGGAGAACCTGGCGGACATGGTGGCGGTGCTCCTGCACGGTCTTGGAAAAGATAAGGATGTCGTCGAGGTAGACAAAAACGTATAGGTTAATCATGTCCCTTAAGACGTCGTTGATTAGGGCCTGAAAAACAGCTGGTGCGTTGGTGAGTCCGAAGGGCATCACCTGGTATTCGTAGTGCCCAGACGGGGTGTTAAAGGCAGTCTTCCACTCGTCTCCCTGTCGGATACGGATGAGGTGGTATGCGTTCCGTAGGTCCAACTTGGTGAAGACGGTGGCGCCTTGGAGCAGGTCGAAAGCTGTGGACATCAGCGGAAGGGGATATCGGTTGCGCACAGTGATCTTATTCAGGCCCCTGTAATCAATACATGGTCGGAGCCCCCCATCCTTCTTGCCGACAAAGAAGAAGCCGGCTCCAGCAGGTGAAGTGGAGGGTCGAATAAACCCAGAGACCAGGGCATCTTTGAGGTATTCCTCCATGGCCTTGCGTTCTGGCTGAGAGAGTGAAAACAGTCTGCCACGAGGAGGGGTAGTCCCAGGGAGCAAGTCGATGGCACAGTCGTAGGCCCGGTGCAGAGGAAGAACGGCGGCCCTGCTCTTGCTGAATACCTCCTTGAGATCCCAGTACTCTGTGGGAACTTGAGATAACTCGGTGAGATCAGGGGGCTCGGCAGGAGACACAGGAGAGCTAGAGAGCAGACAAGAGGCATGGCATGCAGGGCCCCATTCCACAACCTGGCTTGTTACCCAGTCTATGTGAGGGTTGTGGCGAGTAAGCCAAGGAAGGCCTAGAATAACTGGGAACTCAGGTGAAGGAATCAGGTGCAGGGATATTTCTTCCTTGTGACCTTGAGACTGGAGGAAAACTGGAGAAGTAACTTGGGTGACTCTTCCATCACCTAACGCTTGGCCATCGAGGGCAGACACAGACAGTGGGACTTCAAGAGGTGCAGTCGGAATATTGATGCTTTGGGCGAAGTGAATATCCATAAAGTTCCCAGCCGCCCCTGAGTCTATCAAAGCTTGACAAGAGTGGACAGACTCACCCCAGGAGATGGAGACCGGGATGTAGATTCCTTGGCCAGGGAGTCCGGGAGAGAGGGTAGGCCCCGTCACAACCCTCCCTCGGCTGGACGGGGCGGTCCTTTTCCCAAGAGTTCGGGACATGATGCTCGGAAGTGACCAGGCTTGCCACAGTAGATGCAGCACTTGTCCCTCCTTCTGCGCTCCCTCTCAGATGCGGAGAGGCGAGTACGACCCACTTGCATGGGTTCTGGACAGTCACTGAAGGAGGTAGACGGTCTCCAGGTAGAGGTAGGGAGGCTGGGGGGGCTCAAGGCTTGGTGGCGTTCTCTCATCCTGTTGTCCAGACGAATAGCATGTGAGATGAGGGTTTCGAGGTCACTTGGGCATCCAATAGAGGCCAGACCGTCCTTGATGGGGTCAGACAGACCATGGTGGAAGGCTGACACCAGGGCAGTCTCGTTCCATCCACTTACTGCTGCGAGTGTTCGGAACGAGATGGCGTAATCTGCGACGCTTCCTCCTTGCCGGATGGACATGAGCTTTCGGGCTGCGTCGGTACTGATGTCTGCCTGATCGAAGACCCGAAGCATCTCTTCAGAAAACAGCTGGAAATCAAAGCACTCAGGTCCCTGTCTTTGCCAGATAGCAGTAGCCCAGGCTCGCGCCTTACCAGCTAATAAGGTGATCACAAAGGCAATCTTGCGGCGATCCGTAGTGTAGGTGGTAGGCTGAAGCTCAAAGGTGAGTTGACACTGGGTAAGGAACTCTCGGCACTCACTGTGCTTGCCGTCATACCTCTGTGGTGCAGGAAGGCTGGGTTCGCGAGGTGAAGAAGGCAGCATTGCAGGAGGCACTGGAGCAGGAGTGGGAGCTGGATCAGGAGCAGGAACTGGATCAGGAGCAGGAGATGCAGGCAGAGATGTCAGCTGTGCCAGGGTTTTCCCAATTTGCTGAAGCAGTTCCTCGTGGCGAGCGAGGGCCTCACGTTGGCTGGTGAGCGTACGTCCATGAGCGTCCATGGTCGCTCCGAAGCGTGTCAAAGCTGCCATAATTCCCTGAAGGTTGGCCGGGTAGACAGTTGAAGCAGCCTCTGCTGAGTCGGTCATGACGGAGTCTTTCTGTTAGGGTTTTGCTGGGATTCAAACCTGGTTCGTTGGTGTGATAATCCAGCAAACCCCCACTAGGCCACCAGGGGGATGACTCAAATGCAGAGGCGTGAGGCGGAAGTAGAAAAAGAATCAAAAGGTTTATTTAAACTATATACACTATATACAGGGCAAAACAAAAGACAAAAAAAAAAACAGAGTATAATCCAAAAGAAAAGCAAAGTGCAAAAATTCAAAAGCTTAAGAAGATCAAAAAACACAGTACAAAGGAAACTGGAGATAAACATAACAGCACAAAGACTCCGTGACAAGAGGACTGAACTCAGGGGTATAAATAGACAAACTAATTAAGGACACAGGTGAAGATAATTAGGCAATTAACACAAACACAAAACACAGGAACAGTGGCGGCCTCTAGAGGCCAAAATAAACACGACATGAAAAGGAAATAACAGCGGCCTCTAGAGGCCAAAACAGTCCTAGTCCTAACAGGACCTAAGAGAAGTCACCGACACAGCCATCTCTTGGATAAAGCACTATCGTGACAAGATATGATGATGATGATGATGATGATGATGATGATGCCTGATTACTGCCTGCGATTTTACAATAAACCTCTCAACTGCACTTGCATCACTCTTTTGTCTATTCTCCAACAAATCTTTAGTGGATATTTTAAAAAATGAATTTTAAATAAGTTTTATATTCTCTTTAATTATGTTTAGCTTCCTCGATGTAAACAATGTAAAGTTCTAATAATGTATGCTCGTTTATTTTTCAGAAACAAACTGAATCAGAATTTGTACTGATAAAAGAATCTGGATTTTCTGATTCTCATTATATGTCCCTGGGAAATTTAATAAAATCATGGACTTACCTTCGAGTTTGTTTGATGAAGTTGCTGTATGATCAGCTTGACTCATATCTGTAGTGTTTAACACAGTATTTGTTCAGTCCCCACAGTTCAGAGTATGAGTTTATATCGGAGACGTTATAAACTCAGAATAATGCAATCAGAATAATGAAAAAGTTTCCACATTTTCCAGACTTTCAGACACCAAGAGAGCAGGCTCCAGTAAACTTGATAAAGGATATTTGTAATATCAAGCCTGGGCATTTCCTCTCCAGACTGCCAGAGGGCACTCTTCCATCCATTATCTGTAGCAGCTTATCCTGTACAGGGTTGCAGGCAAGCTGGAGCCTATCCCAGATGACTATGGGCAAGAGGCGGGGTTCACTCTGGACAAGTCACCAGGTCATCGCAGGGCTGGCACTCTTCCTCAAATGTTAAAGTCTTCGTTCATGCTGATCACTTCCTGTTGCACTGCTATAAAAAAGTGCATGAACTTGAATTGAGTAGAAATACACTGAACCTCAGTTGTGAAGTTGCACCATTTGCCTGTGAACTGGATGAGTTCTATGCCGTGTTTTGTTGTATTTATTTCCACTATATGCCCGAGCCTTGTCTTGTCTCACTTTGCCCTCCTGTTTGATGCAACAACTTCTTTTTTCAGCTGCTCCCATTTGTTCGGGGTCTCCACAGTGGATCTGTTCCACATAGGTTTTACACCAGATGCCCTTCCTGATGCAACCCTCCCCAATCTATCTGGGCTTGGGGCCAGCACTCAGTATGCACTGACTTATGCAACCCCAGTGGCTGGGGATTTTACTGAATCTGCACGTCTTTGAACTGTCAGAAGAAACCAGAGCACCCGGAGGAAACCCACACAGACACGGGGAGAACATGCAAACTCCAAACAGAAAGGCTCCCTTCAGCTGTGAGGTTCGAACCTGGAACCTTCTTGCTGTGAGGAGACAATGATAATAACTGCACCACCGTGCCGCTCACTTCATGAAAAATGTAATGTTGTAAAGGAGTGTTGTAAACACTTTGGCCTGTGTTTTTCTTGTAGGAACAGAGATCATTTCCATGCTAAATACACCCTCAGAATGGAGAAGAGGAGCCTGGTCAGCTGCACAGTTACTCCCATGATTGAAAGTAAACATCTCTCATTACCTGTGAAACTATCATGGTGTTCCAAGTCCAATTTTATCTCTGCATTTGTTGATGCTGTTCCCCTGGAACAGCTGGGAACTTCCTGGATGAAGCTGTGGCTGAGGTATTGAAGATACCACTCATTCCCCACTGAGTGTCAATGTGCGAGATGGCACCCCATTGCAAGAATGAAAACTAACTAAACTTGCAAGAAGAGATGGACCAAAGTAAGAGGGAGGTGGTCATGGCCCCAGACAGAGACCATCAATGAGATATGATGTCTGTTGGTTTGTACCACTTCCTAAGCTACCTCCAGCACTCAAAAGCACTGAAATCCTGTTCAAGTTAGTATTCAGACTCTATGGCCTCCATGACGACATTGTCTTGGACCAAGGGGTCTAATTTATGTCCCAAGTATGGCAAGCCTTTTGCAAAAAGTTTAACATTAAAGTGCATATCATGGGTAAATTCAGGAGCAAGATCAATGTAATTCTCCTATTTTATTATTAAACTTTGGTCAAATATCTGTCACATTTTGCATTTTGTGCAATTTTTTTGCCTTGCGCAATACCAGAAAAATTCAGTTGAAATCAAGCCTTTTGAGGCGAATTGGTCCGCCTCTGAAAAAACTTGGCATTTGGATTTCCTGGCAAACATTGATTTTCGTGATGTCGCATGCGGGATGCCTCCCTCTGAATCCTACGTCAGCGCTGGTTTATTTATGAGAAAACGACCTGGTGGTTTTCTGCAAATTTCTTCAATGTTATCAGGTTATTATTAAAATGGTTAACAGATGTATTGTAGGAGGGTGTAGCAACACCAATCTTGATGGGATTAGTACTCATCGTTTCCCAAAAGACCGGACAATGAGAGAGAAATGGGAGCGCTTCGTGTGAGGCACCCGGAAGCCGAGGACCAAAGCAGAGCCAAGAAAAAGACCAAGAAAATCGGCGATTCACAAGTCGACTGTTGCCAGGGTAAGAAATAAGAGAGACTATACTCTAAATTAGGTGTTCCTGTGTTTGTGTGGTACACGGATAATGTTATTTATTGACACACATAAAAGTAAACAACATGAAAGCGCTGGGCGATAATACACTTGTATCAAGGGATATACGGCGTATCAGGGCTTGAGATTTTGGGACCTGTCAAACACATTAAATGTATATACAGCCCTGCTTAGCCGATTCCATGTGTGTAGCTTATGAAATCTTTCTCCTACAGTAGCCAGTACTCTTCTAAATGAATATATAAATACATAATAGTAATTAGAAAAAATATGATTTATGTAGGTGCAATTAGTTTTAAGTGATCAATCTAAATCAGTCTCATTAATAATCTCATTAAATCAGTCTCATTAAATCATTAAATCATTGAATCAGTCTCATTGAATCGTTCCATTAATTTTGGTGCTTAATAATAAATTACCAAACAGCTAAATTATGGTATATTCCAAATTATTATGATCACTTACCGTATTACATAACTCATATGCACCTTTAGAATTCTTTTGAGATTGGGCGACTTCAAAAATATTGGAACACAAATAAACACACAGTTTCAATAATAAATGAATTTATTATAACAAAGATAAAAATGGATAATAGCAGTTGGAATCATTATATACAAATATGATATGGTGTGTGTGTGTGTGTGTGTGTGTGTGTGAGAGAGAGATGTGGGGGGGTCACCATGTGGGGGGGTGACCACGTGTTTCTAAGTAGAACAAAAGAGTTAGCTTTGGTAGCTAACTAAGATGTGTTTGTGAGGCCTGTGTGTGGCCTGAACAAAAGAGTTAGCATGGATTGCTAGCTAAGGTGTGTTTGTGTGTGGCCACATGGCCTGACAAAGAGGTTAGCCTAGCTTGCTAACGAGACAAAAGAATTAGCTGTATGTTTAGCTAAGGTGTGCTTGTGTGTGGCCTGTGGCCTAAGCAAAAGGTTAGCCTAGCTTGCTAATGAGACAACAGAATTAGCCGTGTGTTTAGCTAAGGTGTGCTTGTGAGGCTTATGGACATGTGTGGAGACAAAGATTAGCCTTGTGTGGCTAAGCTAAGACAAAGGAAAGCTAGCTAGGTGTGTGGGTCACCATGTGGGATTTGAGAACAAAGGGGGGGGGTGTCGCCACGTGGGGTTTGAGAACAAAGGATTAGCTCAGCTTTGCTAATTCACTAGCTTATAACATTCCTAAATCCCCTGAAACCTTGATGAGGTCAGAATATGTGTAATAAGGAAATCAAAATGTTAGTAAGGGATAGAGAAGCATGCACAGCCTATCTATTAAACAATTGAGGGATTAAAACAAAACAGAACAATCATCAATTCAACATCCTAAGTGTTTACAGTGTACACAATTAAACCGTTCCTGAGTTTAAATTCACACTGCTTCATAAAAGCTAATTCCTAAGACTAGGTTTTGCCCAAATGCCAGTCTTACTTCAGTATCTCGTCTCTACACGAGATTATGAGATGTTCCGAGACTTTTGGAGTTTCACCGTTGTGGAGCACGTGAGTCGCTTCCGTGGAAGGCAGAGGATTTCTTGGTCCGACGCGTGGCCGCTCGTGATGAAAAGAAAGTCTCTGATCAGACAATGTGCACAGAGAATTAATTAGAAGGATCCGGTCACTTCTAAATTTAAATTAACTGCTTGGGCTGCAGTCATACGTACTTATAAGGAACAAATGAAAAACCGGTTGTAACTCGACTGAGTTAAAAATCGCGCGATTCTAGAGTCTACCGTGGCCAAAGGTAAGTGAAAGAAAAAAACATGCTGAATCTTTCTTCTTGCCAGAAAGAAGTCATGGTTTCGGACGGTCCGATGAGAGAGTGCCTCTTTATGTCTGTTCCCGCGTGGTTACAGAAGCCAAAGAGAAAGTATGGCGGATTTCCGGGTTACTTATGGCTTCCTGGAGGATGTGACGTAGGTGATCCCGCCCAGCCATGACACAGGTCAATGCGGAAGCTGGCTGATGGGACCTGTAGTATCTTAAAGGGACTGTTGTAGTTCTTAGACGGACTGTGTTAGTTCTTAGACAGTAGGTGGCGACTGTACCTACATTCCCCCTTTTTGTCTCAGGGGTATGATGGAGTCGTAGCACTGAGAGCACAGTACCATACAGTCCACATGTCCATAGTCCTTGAGGTAGCCTTGCTCTGTACAGTCCATGGTGTCCTGTGAAAACTGTGTAAACTCATGAGTCCCAGTAAGACAGTTGGAGGCAGAGGCATTTGGGCATATAATCACTCTAACTAGGTCAGAGTCACATAAAAAAAAAAATTAAACAGTAAACACTACATATATATTTCATTTCCTATGCATAAAAAAACAAGAAAAGAGAAGAAATGAAGGAAAGAAAAGATATGTTAGTGTTTGGGTTGGTAAACCTAATCTTCTGGAAAGGTATTGGGTTGGTGAATGTGACTGGGAATGTCAGTGTACACTTATGGGTGAGTGAGGCGTACAAGTTAGGTGGACAGGATGGGCCTAACTGTTGTCCCCCCCTTTTCGGAGTGAAAACTGTTCAAAGGGTTTGATTTGATGGCTATGGATCCATCGATATGAGGGTGTTTGATTAGGCCTGGATGTCCTAATGCAATACGCGACAGGGAATGGTTTTCCTACGATCAAAAGGTCCCGACCAATGTGGTAGGAACTTTTTTTTTTTAAACTCCTACCGGCTTGGTAAAGTTAAAATATAGGACTTTGTCGCCTATTTGATATTCGTGATGGGAGGCTTTTCGGTCGTAGTAGGCCTTTTGTTTGTCCTTTTATGCTCATTTCTATTTATCTTTTGGGCTCTTTTGTTTTATCTGTTGAGGGGTCTGACCTCTTTTGTAACAGTTCTTTAATCTCAGCCAACTGGGCTTTCAAAGAGTCCAGCTCTGCGCGGAACTCACCAGATTGGTCTGAGTCACTGTGTCAGTCGTCTCTACCCCTGCGTGTAGAGCTACGGTCGGAACGCTCCTGCCATCTCTGGCCAGAGTGAGGATGACAGTCTTGCTGCCAACCGCCTTGTTCCCTATGACCCTTTTCATCTGATGAGCGGTTGCCATAGTCACTGTGGACTTGCCTTCGGTCCCTCCTGGCCTTACCTTGCCGATTCTTCCACTCACCCTGGTGATGGCTCGGCAAGGGGTGGTTCGGACCGGGATTTCTCCAGGGGGGTCCCCCTTTTGGAGCTTTGCCTCCTTCTAAGGCTAGCGGGGGCCCGCCTGCACTCTGGAGACTAAGGACTCTGGGTTCATCATCGTTTCCGTTTGCGGTTTTGATGATGGTCTCCCAGTTCATTTGGGCTAGTTGCCTAATTTCCCTCATTGAGTGGAAACCCTGTCGACACGTCAGTGCGACTTGAGTCTGCACGCTTGGGTGGAGGTTGTGTAAGAAGAGAGATTTGAAGCCTCTATCTTCTTCCAAGCCTGGTGCGCTACTACCCTGGAAATAGGCAGTACGTAGCCATCTATAATATTCACGAGGTGCCTCAGACCGTTTTTGTTTGATTTGTATAGCACACAATGTCGCGGAGGTTTCATCCGTGTATGGCGCATATTCTTCCCTTATGTAATTGCGAAGTTTGGAATAACTATCGCGAACGTTTGGGGGTAGTGTCTCTAAAAAGGCACGAACGCTGCTACTGGAGGTCTTCCAGATCAGTTTAAGTTTCTCTCGCATTGTGGCTTTCGGTAGGTCCATCAGACATCGGTCAATTTCTCGTAAATAATCATTTATGTTGGTTCTTTTATTCTCAGGATCGAAATGCTTGACATCTTTGGCAAGTAGGTCAATTTGCCGTAAGCGAAGGGCTTGGTGCACGTCCTTGTGCGACCTCCTTGGCTCTTCTGAGTACTCACTATCTAAGCTACTCTGGTGTTGCTCCTGTTTCGCACTAGATTCATAGCCTGATTCATCCAAAGATGGATCAGGGATACTGTAGCACACTGACCTGGGTGTGCTATGGTCCTGGGCTTGGGATGAGCACAGTACAGCTCCACCCTGGCTAAACGACGAAGTCATGTAGCGAGTTGATGGAGTTTGGTGGGGTGTCTGGTCCTTGACCAGGCAATCCACGGTGTCCGGTTCGGACGCCTCTTCCCGCTCTGAGCTTCGGCGCATTGTTGGGGGTCTTTCATGCCTCTTGCGCCCTTCTTGGGGGGTCTGCTCCTGGGCAGCCCTCTTGGCAGTCATTTTGGCTTTCTCTAGCCTTTTGGCGCAATCATCAATGGAGTTTTTCAAGAGCTCATGCTCCCTATGTAACTCATTGTTATCGGCTGCCAGCTCGGCGTTGCTGGTGGTCAGCCTTTCAACCTCTCTGTGGAGGCGTCTGATTTCTGAATCAGTATTTTGGAAGTATGATAGGAATACATCTTGGTCTATATCTACAAAGATATAGACCAAGATGGCGGTGCTCATATTGCAGAGCGAGGCTCAGCATCTCTTCAGATTCTGCAAATTAGTAGTTTTTCTCATACTCTGTTTGGGTCTGTTCATACAGAACAGCATCTCCCTAACATCATACACCCGACAAGAGCTTCTGGACATCAGATTTCAACCATCGGACAGTTTTATCAGCAATCTTCATCTCTTCCCTGAGCTACGGAGATCACCGGACACTCCGGGGACTACCAAGCCGACAGGAAGTACTAGCAGGCGGCGCAGGGACCGTAAACAAAGGCGGGGAAGACACGGAGGGGTGAGAGCTAAGCTAAAGCTAACACCACATCGACTCTCCTTACCCAGCATTTTCCTTGCAAACGTGCGGTCCCTGGCAAACAAAATGGACGAACTACGACTTCGGATTACAAGCAATAGACGGATTATGGACTGTAATGTCATGATATTCCCGGAAATGTGGCTGCACAGCGAGATACCCGACAAGGCTATCCAGCTAGTCAGGCGGCACACTCTCCAAGCAGATAGACCAGCTGACGGCTCCGGTAAGACAAGAGGCGGTGGATTGTGTATTTATGTCAACAAGGCTTGGTGCACAGACTCTGTCATTGTTGAAAGCCACTGCTCAGTGAACCTAGAGTTTCTCTTGGTTAAATGTAGACCTTTTTATTTGCCGAGAGAGTTTACATCTATTATCATTACAGCTGCATATATACCCCCAGATGCCAATGGCAAACGAGCAATGTCTGAACTCCACACAGCCATCAGTAAACAACAAACTGCACACCCGGAGGCTGCATTCATCGTAGCTGGCGATTTCAACCACACCAATCTAAAGACTGTACTTCCCAAATTTAATCAACATGTCTCATGCCACACCAGAGACAACAAAACCTTGGATCATGTGTATACCAACATACCTGGAGTCTACAAGGTTACCCCCCTTCCCCACTTCAGACAGTCTGACCATATCTCTTTGTTCCTCACCCCCACCTATTCACCACTCATGAAACGTGTGAAACCAACTGTGAAGACCATTAAGATATGGCCAGCGGGGGTAGATTCGGTACTCCAGGACAGGTTTAATGACACAGATTGGAGTGTGTTTGCCTCCCAGGCTACCTGTGGCTCCCAGATAGACATTGACTCTTACGCTTATGCAGTATTGGAGCATATCAACACTACTATTGACAGTGTTACCACAGAAAACCAGATCACCACATACCCCAATCAGAAGCCTTGGATGAACGGGGAAGTGTGGCTCCTGCTGAAAGCACGTAACAACGCATTCAGATCAGGAGATGCACTTGCCTACAGTACATCCAGAGCAGAACTGAAGAGGGGCATCAAGAACGCCAAGCACGAATACAAGCTCAAGGTGGAGGAACACTTTGTGAACAATGACCCCCGGCGCATGTGGGAGGGCATCCAGGCCATCACAGATTACAAGAACAGCAACACCTCATCAGCCACCATAGATGTGTCCTTCCTAAACGAGCTCAATGACTTCTATGCCCATTTCGATAAGGACAACAAAGAAAAGGCCATAAAGATCACACCCTCTGTTAAGCCTCAGCTACTCATTCTCTCACACACAGATGTCCAAAATGCACTGAGTCGCATCAACGCACGCAAGGCTGCAGGCCCTGATGGTATTCCAGGACGTGTGCTCAGAGCTTGTGCTGAGCAGCTGTCAGGAGTATTCACGGACATCTTCAACCTGTCCCTGGCCCAAGCAGTAGTACCGGTGTGCTTTAAATCAACATCCATTGTGCCAGTGCCGAAACACTCCTCCCCAAAGTGCCTAAATGACTACCGCCCAGTGGCACTTACTCCTATAGTGATGAAGTGCTTCGAACGACTGGTCCTGGCACACCTCAAAGACTGTCTGCCCCCCACACTCAACCCACACCAATACGCCTACCACAGTAACAGGAGTACAGAGGATGCAGTCTCCACAGTGCTGCACTGTGTACTCTCTCATCTGGACAATAAAAACACTTATGCAAGAATGCTGTTTGTGGACTTCAGCTCAGCATTCAACACTGTCATCCCCACCAAGCTAATCACAAAACTCACAGACCTTGGAATCAGCACCTCCCTCTGCAACTGGATCACGGACTTTCTGACCAACAGACCACAGCATGTTAGGTCAGACCACATCACATCCTCCACCCTCACACTCAGCACAGGAACTCCACAAGGATGTGTGATGAGCCCCTTCATCTACTCTCTTTTCACCCACAACTGCAGACCTATGTATGGATCCAACTCCATCATAAAGTTTGCAGATGACACCACAGTGATTGGACTAATCAGCAACAACGACGAGTTGGCGTACAGGTCAGAGGTTAAACACCTTGCTGCTTGGTGTGCGGACAACAACCTGCTCCTTAACACCAGCAAAACAAAAGAAATCATCATGGACTTCAGGAAGGAGAAGGGAGGCACCCACACCCACCTCCACATCAATGGCATGGAGGTGGAACGTGTCTCCAGCTTCAAATTCCTGGGGACCCACATCTCAGAGAACCTGACCTGGTCTACCAACACCTCCCACCTCATCAAGAAGGCCCATCAGCGTCTTTTCTTCCTAAGAACACTGAAGAGATACCACCTGTCTGCTGTCATCCTGGGCAACTTCTACCGCTGTGCAGTAGAGAGTATCCTGACTAACTGTGTTACAGTGTGGTATGGAAACTGCTCTGCTGCTGACCGCAAAGCACTCCAGAGGGTGGTGAAAACTGTCCAACGCATTATAGGTGCTCCACTTCTGGACATTGAGGGAGTCTACAAGAAGAGATGCGTGCGCCGGGCACGTAGCATCCTCAGAGACTCTTCCCACCTAGCCAACAGACTCTTTCATTTCCTCCCATCCAGGAGGTGATTCAGGAGTCTGCAGACCAAAACAAGCAGATACAGGAACAGCTTCTTCCCCACAGCCGTCACCCTACTGAACCAGCAGATGATCCCACACTCTCCTTCTACCTGTATTGACTCTTGTTGCACTTGATAACTGCACATCTGGTTCCATAGCTGTACATATTCATCAATATTCTCTACTGTTGGATCTATTTACACAGCCAGTCTTGCATATGTGTGTATATATGTATATGCTTACATCCACGCTTGAATTTAGGTGTGCATGTATGGGTGTATATATGTATGTATGTATATGTGTATATTCTGAATGCCTATTTAACTCTTATTGTTTGTATATTCACTAGACATCTGTATTGCAAGTTAGTTCTTCTGTATATAGCCTTAAGGATAATTATAACCACCCCTTTTTTTTATAGCCCTACCTGTACATACTTCTCCCATAACTTTTGTACATATACTGCACAGATGTATATGTGTATATTCTGTATGCCTATTTAACTCTTATTCTTTTATATTCACAAGACATCTGCATAGCAAGTTAGCTACTTCTGTATATAGCCTTAAGGATAATTATAATTATAACCACCCTTTTTTATAGCCCTACCTGTAGTTACTTCTCCCTTAACTACCGTACATATACTGCACAGAACTATTGAACATCCTATTTATTTATCTGTACATTCTCTACTCACTATATCCATCTCATTTGCACTAGCTGTACATAACTGCTTTCATCTGTACATATTGCTTATCTGCACATACTGTATTTATTTGTATTATACTGCATTTCTGCTATTTGCACTTCTGATTAGATGCTAACTGCATTTCGTTACCCTGTATTTATACTGAGTAATGACAATAAAGTTGAATCTAATCTAATCTAATCTAATCTAATCTAATCTAATCTAATCTAATCTAACCTAATAGCTTACCCAGTGCCTCTTGGACATTAATAATGGTTCCTTTTGGATCTCTCATATGTTTTATTGAGTTATCTATGTTGTTTTGGCATTCACTCTTACTCGTGTTCCTAATGTTTGCCTTTTCAGAGGCAGAGCAGTGAATGAGGTCTGCGATGACCTCAAGGAGAGACACATCTTGAGCGCTGTCTTCAATTTTTGAGACACGAGGGGATGCCATTTTGCTTAGGTTGGATATTGGATAATTAATTGATCAGTGAGTTAATTTATTAATTAATCATTATTAATTAATATTAACTATGTAATTAATTAAGTTTGCTTTGTTTGGAAATGCTCTCTTATCCTAAGTTATGAATAGGTTATGAGTATTTGTGATATGGTTATCACGCTACTGTTAACCGTTTTAACACACCTGGGGATATACCTTAGCAACTGCTGAATTAAACTGATAGTTTATCTGTTTTTGCAACAATATTCAAGAAGAAAAACAAATGAAAAACCGGTTGTAACTCGACTGAGTTAAAAATTGCGCGATTCTAGAGTCTACCGTGGCCAAAGGTAAGTGAAAGAAAAAAATGCGCTGAATCTTTCTTCTTGCCAGAAAGAAGTCATGGTTCCGGACGGTCCGATGAGAGAGTGCCTCTTTATGTCTGTTCCCGTGTGGTTACAGAAGCCAAAGAGAAAGTATGGCGGATTTCAGGGTTACTTATGGCTTCCTGGAGGATGTGACGTAGGTGATCCCGCCCAGCTGTGACGCAGGTCAATGCGGAAGCTGGCCGATGGGACCTGTAGTTTTTTAAAGGGACTGTTGTAGTTCTTAGACGGACTGTGTTAGTTCTTAGACAGTAGGTGGCGACTGTACCTACATTTATGTAACAATAGATAGCTGAGCATTGATACATGAATCCATGGGTTTAGAAGCTCAGGCGACAATTCCATATTTCAATGCAAAATCTCTAGCTGTTGTAATGGAAACTTCTAATAAACACTTCAGAAAGGTTAGCAGTTGTCTTTTCAGTTATTTATTATAGTAGATCATATAAAACAGGAAAGGAAAAAAGGAGAAGAAGAAGACACAATTTCAGTGATGCCGAGAGTACGCGCACTCTGAGTTGTCTTAGTGGCTGTTATCTATTATACTCTAAAGGCATTCGCTTACTGCTTGCGTCTTCACGTGATTGGCTCAAGATTTTCTATGAAGCTTTGTTAAAGTGTGCACCTGGCATGCTCTGGGATGTGCAGGCGAATGCGTGGTTAGGGAGAACTCAGACACCCTGCTTATCACCAGCCAAGGCCACAGAAAGGCGATTACAACATGTGGGGAAAACAACTTTTCTCAGTACACTAGGCCACTCGAGCTCAACACACAGAAACACAGAGAATAAGAATGTTCATTCACTAAATTTCCTTCACACTGAATCCATGCAAGCTCTCGCAGCCTGCCGGCGGTTCCGCAGGTGACGTCACGAATCTGGCTCCAGACTCCCTTGGGATTTTTCCAGACATGTTTTGTTATTTTATTTTTTTTCTGCTGTAGAAAGATGGCCTTGTGCAAAATTACCCTTCTGGATGAGTGTGTAAAGGGACATACTTTCATATAAAAAACATGAAATTGGTCCAGAATATGCACTTTAATGTCAGCCTCTCCTCAGAGTGTCACCCTGAGTCCAATGGCCAGATGAAGAGGTTGAACCAAGAGGTCAAGAGGTTCCAGTGAGCCTAGTGCCACAACCACCAACACAACTGAAGCAGGTCCTTCCCTTGGTCCAATATCTCCAGAACTCCCTCACCCACTCATCCACAGGCCTCACCCAATTCCACTGTTTGATGGGATATAACTTCCTGCTGGTTAGGAGAACCTTTCAGTGTGCCTGTAGTGGAGGATGAAGTGACCATACCTGGTAGGTGGTGCATAACTTGAAAGGGACAGTTCAAAAACAAAAGGGACAAGCAGACTGCCACTGTCACCTTCACCGACCACCGTGACCAGGACAGGTAGTTTGGCTATCCACCAGAGATCTCCAACTGAGACTACCTTCCCACAGGTTAAATCCTCAGTTCATTGGTCAATTTAGAATAATAAAACAAATAAACAAAGTGGTTTCTGCAACAACTACTGATATAAGAACCCAGTCCTGTAATGAATTACATTTTTAGCTTTGACTGGAATGTGAGCTGTTCAGAGTGTGAGGAATAAGAAAAATGTAAACAGGGTGTGTTCAGAATGAAGTTGAATGTTATGCTTTAAAAACATTAGGCAGGAAAACACGTTTGTTTGTTTGTTTTTAACCAAATGATTTGATATGTAAAGAGTCATGTGACCCAGCCCAACTGTCAGAATGATCAAACTTGATGGAACCTACCATGCTTTTACATTCTACCAGATACTGAATAGTGTCTCCGCCCTCTTCTGTGCTTAAATGTTCCTCTTTGATATTTACAGTGGTGCTTAAAAGTTTGTGAACCCTTTAGAATTTTCTATATTTCTGCATAAATATGACCTAAAACATCATCAGATTTTCACACAAGTCCTAAAAGTAGATAAAGAGAACCCAGTTAAACAAATGAGACAAAAATATTATACTTGGTCATTTATTTATTGAGGGAAATGATCCAATATTACATATCTGTGAGTGGCAAAAGTATGTGAACCTTTGCTTTCAGTATCTGGTGTGACCCCCTTGTGCAGCAATAACTGCAACTAAACATTTGCGGTAACTGTTGATCAGTCCTGCACACCGGCTTGGAGGAATTTTAGCCCGTTCCTCCGTACAGAACAGCTTCAACTCTGGGATGTTGGTGGGTTTCCTCACATGAACTGCTCGCTTCAGGTCCTTCCACAACATTTCCATTGGATTAAGGTCAGGACTTTGACTTGGCCATTCCAAAACATTAACTTTATTCTTCTTTAACCATTCTTTGGTAGAATGACTTGTGTGCTTAGGGTTGTTATCTTGCTGCATGACCCACCTTCTCTTGAGATTCAGTTCATGGACAGATGTCTTGACATTTTCCTTTAGAATTTGCTGGTATAACTCAGAATTCATTGTTCCATCAATGATGGCAAGCCGTCCTGGCCCAGATGCAGCAAAACAGGCCCAAACCATGATACTACCACGACCATGTTTCACATATGGGATAAGGTTCTTATGCTGGAATGCAGTGTTTTCCTTTCTCCAAACATAACGCTTCTCATTTAAACCAAAAAGTTCTATTTTGGTCTCATCCATCCACAAAACATTTTTCCAATAGCCTTCTGGCTTGTCCACGTGATCTTTAGCAAACTGTAGACAAACAACAGTGTTCTTTTTGGAGAGCAGTGGCTTTCTCCTTGCAACCCTGCCATGCATACCATTGTTGTTCAGTGTTCTCCTGATGGTGGACTCATTAACATTAGCCAATGTGAGAGAGGACTTCAGTTGCTTAGAAGTTACCCTGGGGTCCTTTGTGACCTCGCTGACTATTGCATGCCTTGCTCTTAGAGTGATCTTTGTTGATCGACCACTCCTGGGGAGGGTAACAATGGTCTTGAATTTCCTTCATTTGTACACAATCTGTCTGACTGTGGATTGGTGGAGTCCAAACTCTTTAGAGATGGTTTTGTAACCTTTTCCAGCCTGATGAGCATCAACAACGCTTTTTCTGAGGTCCTCAGAAATCTCCTTTGTTTGTGCCATGATACACTTCCACAAACATGTGTTGTGAAGATCACTTTGATAGATCCCTGTTCTTTAAATAAAACAGGGTGCCCACTCACACCTGATTGTCATCCCATTGATTGAAAACACCTGACTCTAATTTCACCTTCAAATTAACTGCTAATCCTAGAGGTTCATGTTCTTTTGCTACTCACAGATATGTAATATTGGATCATTTTCCAAAATAAATTAATGACCAAGTATAATATTGTAGTGAGATCTTGATGTGGGTGGAGCACAGAAGCACGGCAGGTGGTTATTTGCATTCTGAATACTTTTCTTTATTGCTGCCTACACACACACACACACACACACACACACACACACACATACACAGAGGCTATTATCGAGCCCTCAGCGCCGATCTCCCCTTCTCACTCTCCTTTTATAGGGCGCAGTCACTGGAGGAGACACACAAACACACGTTAATTGACAACAGGTGTAGTGACATGACCACTCACCTTCCCTGACTCCACCTTCCATTCACAGACTGATGCTCGGCCACGCCCCCACTGCCACAAATATTTTTGTCTCATTTGTTTAACTGGGTTCTCTTTATCTACTTTTAGGACTTGGATGAAAATCTGATGATGTTTTAGGTCATATTTATGCAGAAGTATAGAAAATTCTAAAGGATTCACAAACTTTCAAGCACCACTGTAATAGTGATTCCTACTTGATTTTTGTTAAGGGCACAAGTCTTTTTTTTTTTTTTTAAATCTCATTTTTCAGGGCCTGGTGGAACCATCAAGAAAGATGAAAAGCAGCCCAATCCAAAAGCAAAAGTTACATTGCCAAAGATAAATGCCAAAAAAAAAAAATTTTAAATCAGGAACAGTTAGACAACAAGCAAGACATGGTTCATAAGGTGGTCATGGTAAGCCGGAAGACCTACACTGAGCCCTACTGGGAAAAAATAAAATAAAACAGCACCTGGATGGGTGTGCCATTTGCCCGCAGTTTAAGGGTCCAGACCCTGTAGGCTAAGGTTCACAGGTCACCATGTCCCATCTAGGTATGAATTACAATCAATACCATGACCACCAGATGAAACAGAAATGTGAACACAAAAAAAGATGTATTAAAAACTCTGATCCAGGAGGTATGCATTTGCTGCTGACTTGAATACATCCACATCTGCAGTGGTGGGGAATACAGTTGCTGGGAGTGAAGTCCACAAACAGCTGGTCCTGGGAATGTAGGATGAGAGATGGAAATTTGTATGTGATCTTGGAATACTCACAGCAAAGGGATGACCACTCGTGGAGGATCTAGTAGTTCTTGTACTCGGTGCCTTCCTGGGAAGAATGCTGGACAATTCAGTGGATGGCTGCAGAAACAGGTGACGGTAGAAAACATAGAGCGAGGCAACATTTCTGTGCACTAGTGGTACAGTACCAGCTTTCAAAGGCTTGTCTATCTTGAGTAGACAGAGTGCTCTATTCTGAAGTCTATCCAGTAATGCCAAGGATGTAGTCCCAGCCCCCTTCAAATTGGAGAAGCATATTCCATGAGAGGGCAGATGTACACCTTATACATGATAATGCATGCTTGCTGGGGAAGAAGGTCACTAGTTCATCCCAGGATGTAAAGGCACTTTGCTGTCTTCATTGCAATGCCAGTGATGTGCTGAGCCCAAGATAAGGTGTTAGTAATGGTGATACCCAGGAGAGTTATGTTGTTTATAGCAATCAACTCATTGTTCATGAAGAAGAGTGGTGGGTGATTCTGGGTTCTCTTTCTGCTGATGATCATCTCCTCAGTTTTGCTGCCATTAAAGGTAATGTACCAGCTATCTGCCCAAGAACTGATCTTATGCAGATCACATTGGAGGCTTCCAGCACAGAGAGTTCTGTCACATGAGTTCTTGATTACAATGTGAAGTGTTGAGTCATCAGCAAATAGATGTAAATCATTCTCTTAGTGAGAAGCCAGATCATCTATGAACATCAAGAATAGCACAGGCCCTGGGGGACTCCAGCAGATATAGGCCTTGGTGAAGAAGTAGCTCCATACAGAACAACAGACTGCTCTCTATCAGATAGACAGGATGAAATCCAGCCGTACAGGTCACCTTGGATGCCAAAAGATGCAGGTTTAGTCATGAGACCTTTGTGCCATACATGGTCGAAAGCCTTCTTGATGTCAAGGGCTATAACAGATTTATTTCTGGGAGTGAAGTGCATTGTCCCACCATTGAGTGATGTAGGAAAGCATGTCCACGGTTGATCTCTTCTCTTGAAATCCATATTGTCTATCACATAGGAGCTGATGCTTGCTAAGGTGACTGCGGATGTTGTCACAAATGAGGCTTTCCATAACTTTTGATATTATAGGCAGCAAGGATATTGGCCTGTCGTTAGATGGAACTTGTTTATTCCCCTCTTTTTGATACAGCAATCACATGCAGATTTCCAATCAGATGGAACATGCATGGTGTCAAAAGACATCTGGAATAGCTTAGCAAGAATTGGAGCAAGCTCAGTTGCACAATACTTAAAGGAGACACGCAGAGCCTTTATTTTTAAATACATTTCTGAGTGGATGCTATCTCCACCCTTGACTCTTGTATGCTGCATAAATGGGAATAAAAAATATATTTTTGAGAGTTAAAATTGACCACAAAGTTGGCATTTGAGCTGCCCCCCGAGCCAGCCAGCCCTGAGTGTGTGATGTCACTGCAGTAACTGGTCTTAAGGCCAAGGCCTTTTACAGCTATAGACCAAAGTCATATAAATAAAAATTTTTGGTGAAACTAAGAAATACCATTACCGACTTGCTCAACTAAGACTGATTTGACTTCACTGATTGTGGGTTGACTCTCATTAAAACAGGATGGGTGTTATAACTTATGCAACATACATGTACATGCATGCATTTTCACTGATAAACCATAAAAGGCTCATTAAATAATCAGATGAACTGAGACAATCACATTCTGAAGCAAATTAAATAATCTTATACCGCTAACTTAAACACACAATACAAGTTACATGTATTAATCTAAATACAGGTAAACAACGTGTTGTTGTTTTTTTATCCAAATGAGAGTCGGAGTTTACCCATCTGTGTTCTCGTTTCTTGAAGGCCGATTGTTTTTGAAACAATCAGACTTTCAGTTGTTCGTTCAGTTCTCCGTTCATTCACTTCTTCCATACAAGGGCGAGATGGCAGCAATATCCAGTTTAGAAATCAGATGGCTGCTCCACTCATTCACTTTTCTTCCTACTGTGTAGTCCGCCATTACTGCTGGGCTCAGGTGATTACTAAAACCCGGGACGGAACGGGATGTCACTGGTTTTAGCAACAACCGCGGGGAGATCACTGCCTGAGTGATATGTCCCATCCTGTTCCATCCCGGGTTTTAGCAACAACCCTCAGCTCACTCCAGGAGGACTGGTGCAACTGAACTCATTTTCCTTTAAAAAAAATAAAAATAAAATAAATACTTTCCTTTTCTTGTAGTTTTCTTTTCCTTTAATTGTTGATACTGCACCCCCTTTCAATACAGGCTTATAGCCAACACTCCTCAACAGATCAGAGGTCTTGTACAAGTCTTCAGTAAAATGTGCAGAGCAGAGGAGAGACCACTTCGTAGACGCCCAACATGTCGGTGAACTTCTTGCAAAACGCATCCAGATCTTTGCAGTTTGAACATTCTTGGGCCATGAATTAATGAACCCTTTATTGTCACGAGTCACAAGTACCAGCGAAATAGGCCGTCAACCCGTCCGTACATATACAGTACACATACATACAATTGACAGAGGGGGAGTAGACAGGACAGGAAGACAGGGATGAAAAGAAAAAATACAGAGTAACATGAGGAGAGGGGAGGAGAAAAAAGCAACCCCCACACTATGCTCCTGTGGGGAGTACAGTGTGGGAACATTAAAAAAAACACCTCAGCACATAAGCACAAAATAACACAAGTACACTTTACAACATGAAAACTCGGGACTTGGGGGGGGGGGGTGAGGGGGGAGGGAGACATAGAGGTAACCCAGCGCAAGCAAGTAGCCGTCCATTCCTGCAGCCATGACGGCGCTGGTCACGCACCCGCTTGTCACACTGGGGGTAAAAGCGGCGACCATGGGAAGTGGGGAAGGAATGCAAGAGCGTCTCACTGCAGTGATCTTCAGGGGGAGTTGTTGTTCCAGCAACGGCCTTGGCCGAGGCCAGTGCTGTCTGAGGGAGCCGAAAGCAGATAAGATTGGGATTGTTTGGTCTTGGGGCGAGTAGACACATTCTTTTACATGACTATTCTGTTTGTCCATTCTGGTCTCTGAATTGATCCATTTTCCTTTGCAAAGCCAAAAGCTTCTCCATGATGTTATCCATGTTGCGGTTCAAGTTCTGAATAGCCACAGTCTGAGTGTCGACAGCTCTGCCCACCGCTTCAATCATGTCGGGCAGCTTTATGGGGCTTTGGACAGCTGTCACCATTTTCTGATTTCCTCAATTTACCAGGGCAATGCCTAATCCAATCAGCAAAAGACCTGTAATCATGGTTCCGAATAGGTAGATGTCTTCAATGTCCTCCACAGAAAGAACTGCCAGGCACACGACCCGCCACTTCTCCCACACATCCATCGTGTAGCCAGCTGTGAATGTTCCGGCAGGACAGGCCGGTTCCCCCGAACCCAGGCTTCTCATCGAGAAAATTGTGTCAATTGCATTAAGAGACCAATTTATCAATTCCATGATTTTTTAGTTTGGAGAGCAGTGCGGAGAGAGTCTCTCAAAAGTATAGACAATAGACAGACGAGACAAGAGGAGCAAAGCAGGGAAGATAAGGGAGAGGAGAGGCAAAGAAATGCGACCGCATTCCGTGAAAGCACGAAGAGAATGCAACATAAATCCACCTTCTGTCATGTTGCTGTACTGGCCAAAAACACATCTACATGGCATGGCGATAAATTAGCTCAAAATGGAGGATCGGAGTTGCAGTCAGCTCTGTGTTTTTAGTATAGTGGAAATGGCGATGAGACCGATAGACTTCCTGTTGTGATGTTACAGATGTCAAGGTCATTCACTCAGACTGCTATCTATATAAATCACTTTAATCGTAAAAAATACTATATTAGATTTATTATTAACACATAAAACTATTCCTGTGCCATTCTTGAGGTCTCAAGGCATTTATAAACGAAAGTGAGGCCATGGCTCTGCGTATATGCTTTAAGCACAGTTGAAGAAATTCCATCAGGGCCATTAGCTTTGGATGTATCCAGGTTGCAAAGTTTCTTAAGAACATCCTTAGGCTGAAATTTCACAGTGGAGAGGACTGCACTGCCATGCTCTGCCCCAGACTTCCACTCCGGAGATTTATTATCTCCCAGTTTAGCGCTAATCTGGATCCGGGATAGGACTTCCATCTTGCCGGCATTCACTTCCTGGTTTGCTCTGCTGTGTATAAAAAGGCCGTTCTCAGAAAGGGACTTTGCCAGAACGTCTCATTGTTTTTTCACGTCATCTCTGCACCATTATTGCTTCTTGGATTTTGCTCTCTGTTTTGCCTGTTTCTTGTCACAGTTTTTTGCACTACGTTTTTGTCTTTTTGTTTGTTGTGCTATGTTTTTGTCTCAAGTTTTAGTCTGGACTATTTTTTATGCTAGTGTTTTTTGTCCTTGCCTGCCTCGTTTTTTTGTCCCTAGCTTTTTCTGCATTATTTTTGGTTTATTTTTTACTGCTATTAAATCTTTTTTATTATTGGATTTACTGGTCTGTGTTTGCTCTTGGATCCTACTCACCACATCTCACCACCCATAACAGAATGTTCTGGCCAACATAGATCCAGTGGAACTGTTAGGGTTTTGCTGGGAATCGAACCCAGATCGCTGGTGTAGTGATCCAGCAAACCGCCACTAGGCCACCAGGGGAATGACTCAAGTGCAGAGGCATGAGGCGAAAGTAGAGTATCAAAAAACAGTTTATTTACAATATATACACTATATACAATCCAGGGCAAAAAAAAAAAGTATAATCCTAAGGTTCAAAATCCAGAAAATGTGAAAAGAAGAGGCAAAATGCAAAATGCTCAGAAGATCCAAAAAGGTAGTACAAAGTCCAAAGAAAAGAAAAGAAAAGAAAAGAAAAGGCAAAATGCAAAACGCTCAGAAGATCCAAAAGGGTAGAACAAACCCAAAGAAAACAAAATACCAAAAAATACAAGAGCATAAGCAATGTACACGGGACAGAGGAAACAAACCATAGGTAGCACAAAGACTCCGTGACTAGGGACCAAACTGAGGGAGTATACATATACACAAAACTAAATGGGAAACAGGTGACACTACTGAGGACAAACAGGCAATCAACACAAAGACAAAACACAGGAACAGTGGCGGCCTCTAGAGGCCAAAACAAACAAGACAAGATAAGGAAATAACAGCAGCCTCTAGAGGCCAAAACAGTCCCAGGCCTAACAGGACCCCCCCCCCCCCCCCCCCCCAAGGAGCGTCTACTGACGTTCCCAGGGCGATCCGGATGGGCCGAATGGAAGTCCCGACAAAGTTCCTTATCTAATACATCCCAAGCGGGGACCCAGCAGCGCTCCTCAGGGCCATAGCCCTCCCAGTCCACTAAATATTGGAGCCCACCGCAGACCCGGCGGGAGTCAAGCAGGCGACGCACAGTGAACACAGTCTGACCCTGGAGGATGCGGGGGGGACGGGGGATTCCTAGGGGCAGGGGCATACGTGGACGACAGTACGGGCCGCAACAGGGAAACATGGAATGTGGGGTTGATCCTTAGCGTCCGTGGTAACTGGAGCCGGTAGGAGACAGGGTTCACCCTGCGCACAACTTTGAAGGGACCAACGTAGCGAGGAGCAAGCTTGCGATTCTCCACCCACAGCAGAAGGTCCTTGGCAGACAGCCAAACCCACTGCCCAGGGCGGAAAACGTGGGCAGACCTTCTATGGCGGTTGGCCTGAGTCTGGTTTGACCCGGAAGTCTGGATGAGGGTCCTCCTGACTTTGCTCCAGGTCTTGCGACACCGTCTCACATATTGGTTGACCAAGGGCACCCCAGCGTCCTCCTCCTGGTCCGGAAACAGAGGTGGATGGAACCCGAATTGGCACTGGAACGGCAACAGCTTGGTGGCCGATGACTGCAGGGTGTTGTGGGCGTACTCTGCCCATGGCAGCCAGGTGCTCCATGATGTCAGGTTATCCATCACCAGGCCTCGCAGGGTGGTTTCCAGGTCCTGGTTGAGCCTCTCTGTCTGGCCATTGGACTGGGGGTGGAACCCAGAGGAGAGGCTGGCAGTGGCCCTGATGAGCTTGCAGAAGCCGTGCCACACTCGAGAGGAGAACTGGGGCCCCCAGTCTGAGACAATGTCCTGTGGGAGACCAAAAACTCGGAAGACATGATTAAAAATAAGTTTGGCTGTTTCCAGAGCAGAAGGGAGTTTGCACAGTGGTATGAAGTGGCAGGCCTTCGAGAATCTGTCGACAATGACCAATATGACAGTGTTACCTTGTGAGTCAGGAAGACCCATGATGAGGTCGACTGCCACATGGGACCAGGGACGCCGGGGAATGGTCAGAGGATGCAGGAGGCCCTGGGGATGCTGTCGTGGGTTCTTGGTTCTGGTGCAAACATCACAGGACAGAACAAATGACCTCACTTCCTTATCCATGCTCAGCCACCAGAAGCGTCTTTTCAAGAAGTCCAGGGTCCTCCGAGCTCCCGGGTGGGCGGTGAGAGGGGACGAGTGACCCCACTGGAGAACCTTGGCCCGGGCTTGACAAGGGATGTACAAGAGGCCCAGTGGCCCCGTCCCAGGGCCGGGGTCCTGGCGTTGAGCCCGTCGGACGATCTCCTCGACACCCCAGCAGACAGGGGCCACAATCCGGGACACAGGGATGATAGGCCCAACTTCATTCTCCCTGTTGGTGGCAGAGAACAGCCTGGAAAGCGCGTCAGGCTTAGTGTTCTTAGAGCCAGGGTGGTTCAATAGGGTGAAGTTAAAACGACTGAAAAACAGGGCCCACCTAGCCTGTTGTGGGTTCAGTCTCTTGGCTTGCTGAAGGTACTCCAGGTTCTTGTGGTCCGTCCAAACCAGGAATGGATGTTGCGCTCCCTCCAGCCAGTGCCTCCACTCCTCAAGGGCCAGTTTGACCGCTAGCAGTTCTCGGTCCCCCACATCATACCGGGACTCCGCAGGGCTCAGGCGGTGGGAGAAGTATGCGCAGGGGTGCAACTTCCCCTCCGAGTGTTGAGAGAGAACTGCGCCGACACCACTGTCCGAGGTGTCCACTTCAACGATGAATGGTTGAGAAGTGTCCGGAAGGACCGGAATGGGTGCCGTGCAGAAGCGGTGCTTGAGGTCTTTAAATGCCTTTTCTGCCTGAGGAGACCAGACATAAGATCCACCAGTCCTTTTGGTGAGATCTGACATGGGTGCTGCTATGGAACTGAAGTTCCTGACGAACTTGCGGTAAAAGTTAGCAAATCCTAAGAACCGCTGCACCTCCTTGACGGACTTGGGAGTGGGCCAGTCCCGGACGGCCAGGGTCTTGGCTGGGTCCATTTGGAGTTGTCCCATCCGTACAATAAATCCCAGGAAGGAGACCTCAGGGACATGAAACTTGCATTTCTGGGCCTTCGCAAACAGATTGTTCCGTAGCAGCCTCTGGAGAACCTGACGGACATGGTGGCGGTGCTCCTGCATGGTCTTCGAAAATATTAAGATGTCATCGAGGTAGACGAAAATGTGCTGATTGATCATGTCCCTCAAGACGTTGTTGATGAGGGCCTGAAAAACAGCTGGTGCGTTGGTGAGTCCGAAGGGCATCACCTGGTACTCATAGTGCCCTGACGGGGTGTTAAAGGCAGTCTTCCACTCGTCTCCCTGTCAGATACGGATGAGGTGGTATGCGTTCCGTAAGTCCAACTTGGTGAAGACGGTGGCGCCTTGGAGCAGGTCGAATGCTGTGGACATCAGCGGAAGGGGATAGCGGTTGTGCACAGTGATCTTGTTCAGGCCCCTGTAGTCAATACATGGTCGGAGCCCCCCATCCTTCTTGCCGACAAAGAAGAAGCCAGCACCAGCAGGTGAGGTGGAGGGTCGAATGAACCCAGAGATCAGGGCGTCCTTGAGGTATTTCTCCATGGCCTTGCATTCTGGCTGAGAGAGGGAGAACAGTCTGCCCCGAGGAGGGGTAGTCCCAGGAAGCAAGTCGATGGCACAGTTGTAGGCACGGTGCAGAGGAAGAACGGCGGCCCTGCTTTTGCTAAATACTTCTTTCAAATCCCAGTCTTCTGTGGGAACTTGAGATAACTCGGTGAGATCAGGAGGCTCGGCAGGAGACACAGGAGAGCTAGAGAGCAGACAAGAGGTATGGCATGCAGGACCCCATTCCACAACCTGGCTTGTTACCCAGTCTATATGAGGGTTGTGGCGGGTAAGCCAATGAAGGCCTAGAATCACTGGGAACTCTGGTGAATGAATCAGATGCAGGGATATTTCTTCTTTGTGAACTTGAGACTGGAGAAAGACTGGAGAAGTAACTTGGGTGACTCTTCCGTCACCTAAAGCTTGGCCATCGAGGGCAGACACAGACAGCAGGATTTCAAGAGGAGCAGTAGGAACATTGATACTTTGGGCAAAGTGGATATCCATAAAGTTTCCCGCCGCCCCGGAGTCTAACAAGGCCTGACAAGAGTGGACGGACTCACCCCAGGAGATGGAGACTGGGATGTAGACTCCTTGTCCAGGGAGTTCTGGAGAGAGGGTAGGCCCCGTCACAACCCTCCCTTGGCTGGACAGGGCGGTCCTTTTCCTGAGAGCTCAGGGCATGATGCTCGGAAATGGCCAGGCTTGCCACAGTAGATGCAGCACTTGTCCCTCCTTCTGCGCTCCCTTTCAGCTGCGGAGAGATGAGTATGGCCAACTTGCATGGGCTCTGGACAGTCATTGGAGGAGGTAGACGGGCTCCAGGTCGAGGCAGTGAGGCCGGGGAAGCTCAGGACTTGGCAGCGCTCTCTAATCCTGTTGTCAAGATGAATAGCATGTGAGATCAGGGTTTCGAGGTCACTTGGGCATCCGATAGAGGCCAGGCCGTCTTTGATGGGGTCAGACAAACCATGGTGAAAGGCTGAAACCAGGGCAGCCTCGTTCCATCCACTGACTGCTGCGACTGTCCGGAACACGATGGCGTAGTCTGCGACGCTTTCTCCTTGCCGGATGGATATGAGCTTTCTGGCTGCGTCTGTACTGATGTCCACCTGATCGAAGACACGAAGCATCTCTTCTGTAAACAGCTTGAAATCAGAGCACTCGGGTCCCTGTCTCTGCCAGATGGCCGTGGCCCAAGCTCGTGCCTTACCAGCTAACAAGGTTATTACAAAGGCGATCTTGCGGCGATCCGTAGTGTAGGTGGTAGGCTGGAGCTCAAAGGTGAGTTGGCACTGGGTAAGGAACTCCCGGCACTCACCGTGCTTGCCATCATACCTCTGTGGTGCAGGAAGGCTGGGTTCGCGAGGTGAAGGAGGCAGCATGGCAGGAGGCACTGGAGCGGGAGCAGATGGGGGAGCAGGAGCCGGATCAGGATCAGGATGAGGAGATGCGGGCAGAGGAGTCAGCTGTGCCAGGGTTTTCCCAATTTGCTGAAGCAGTACCTCGTGGCGAGCAAGGGCCTCACATTGGCTTGCAAGTGTTCGTCCATGAGTGTCCATGGTAGCTCCAAAGTGTGTTAAAGAAGCCTGAAGGTTAGCCAGGTAGACCGTTGAAGATGCCTCTGCTGAGTCGGTCATGATGGAGTCTTTCTGTTAGGGTTTTGCTGGGAATCGAACCCGGATCACTGGTGTAGTGATCCAGCAAACCCCCACTAGGCCACCAGGGGAATGACTCAAGTGCAGAGGCATGAGGCGAAAGTAGAGTATCAAAAAACAGTTTATTTACAATATATACACTATATACAGTCCAGGGCAAAAAAAAAGTATAATCCAAAGGTTCAAAGTCCAAAAAATGAGAAAAGAAGAGGCAAAATGCAAAATGCTCAGAAGATCAAAAAAGGTAGTACAAAGTCCAAAGAAAAGAAAAGGCAAAATGCAAAATGTTCAGAAGATCCAAAAGGGTAGAACAAACCCAAAGAAAACAAAATACCAAAAAATACAAGAGCATAAGCAATGTACACGGGACAGAGGAGACAGGTTGTCTCCTCCACAGACCATTGCTGCTTTACTGCATCCATGATATCTTGTCGCTTAAAAATGGCGACCTTTCGCGGTCTTGCTATTGTTGTTGGTCTTAACAACTCTCCCCCCCCACTGACATAAGCAGTTCTTTCCTCTAGCCCAGCGAAGAGCTGGTGCTACCCTGGAACCAGTTTTTCTGGCCCAGAGCCAGTTCTTTGTCAGTGGAAACAGAAAACCCGGTTCCAAACTAAGTACTGGCCCCAAACCAGCCCTGGAACTGATTTGGTGGAAAAGAGGGTTATGAGTACCTCGTAGTCCCTTTCAGCCTGACCAACGCGCCCGTGGTATTTCAGGTACTAGTTAACAATGTCTTAAGGGACTTCATTTACACCTTTGTCTTTGTGTATCTGAATGACATCTTGATTTTCTCTCATTCCCTGGAGGAACATCGGGGTCACATCCGGCAGGTCCTCCAATGCTTGCTAGCAAATAAACTGTTCATTAAGGTGGAGAAAAGCGAATTCCACCAAAGCTCCGTCTTGTTCCTGGGGTTTATCATCACTCCAGCGAAGATTCAAATGGACCTCCTCAAGCTGGAGGCAGTTGCTGACTGGCCCACCCCATCTTTGAGATGAGAGCTCCAGCGCTTCCTGGAGTTTGCCAACTTCTACAGGCACTTCATCCGCGACTTCAGCATGGTGGCCGGACCTCTCTCAGCCCCTGACCTCGACCAAGACCCAATTCAAGTGGGGGGAGGAAGCAGAGAAAGCCTTTTCCATGCTCAAGCACAGGTTTACCACAGCACCCGTTCTCACCATACCCGATCCAACCAAGCAGTTTATTGTCGAGGTCGATGCTTCCAAGTCAGGGGTCAGGGCTATACTGTTAAATTAGCCTTGGAGGAGTGGAGACACTGGCTTGAGGGGTTGGAACTCCCCTTCCTAGTCTGGACCAACCATAAGAATCTGGAGTACCTCAAGTCCACCAAACACCTGAATTCCCATCAAGCCTGTTGGTCTCTCTTCTTCTCCTGGTTCAACTTCATGCTCTCCTACCACCCAGGCTCCAAGAACGGCAAACCCGATGCCCTGTCCAGGATGTTCCCTTCCCACCAAGAGGAGTCCAAGCCACCCAAGACCATCCTTCCTCCACGCTGCCTGGTGGGAGCCGCCATTCTAGAGGTTGAGACACTCATGCAGAAGGCCCTGGAGCAGGACCCCGGTGAAGGTAACCCCAACAACACTCCTCCTAACCATCTGTTTGTTCCTTGTCCTGTGTGAACCCAGGTGCTGCAGTGGGGTCATGGCTCCAAGCTGGCCTGTCATCTGGGAGCAGCCCGAACTCTGGCACTCATCCAGCAGTGCTTTTGGTGGCCATCCATCAAGGAGGACATCCAGGAGTTCGTGGCAGCCTGCGACACATGCTCCCGGAACAAGACAGCCAATCGACCCCCTGCCGGCTTGCTAAGACCCTTCCTGACTCCACATCAACCTTGATCTCACATCGCCCTGGACTTCATCACAGGACTCCCCAACTCAGGTGGCAACACATGTATCCTCACTGTTATTGACCATTTTTCTCAGACCATCCATTTCATTCCTCTGCCCAAGCTCCCCTCAGCCAAAGAGACCGCAGAACTACTCGTCCACCACGTGTTCCGCCTACATGGTCTGCCTACCGACATTGTTTCTGACTGGGTCCTCAGTTCACTGCACAATTCTGGAGAGCCTTCTGCAAACTCATTGGGGCCACCTGTAGTCTCTCCTCAGGCTTCCACCCACAGACCAATGGCCAGGCAGAATGGGCAAACCAGGCTTTGGAGGTTGCACTCTGATGCATCGCGTTCAGGGATGCCAGTCCTTAGAGCAGGTACCTACCCTGGATCGAATATGCACATAACACGCCCTTCCTCTGCCACAGGTCTCTCTCCGTTTCAGTGCTTACTAGGTTACTAACCACCACTGTTCCCCAGCCAAGAGGAGGAGGTCGCCCTATCCTCAGCCCAGCTCTTTATATGCCACTGCAGGAGGAAGTGGGCATTGGCCCAGAGAAGACTCATTCGTTCTGCACTCACATCCAAGAGGCAGGCTGACAAACGTCGCACCAAGGCACCCACCTACCGAGTAGGTCAACGAGTTATGCTCTCCACATGCCACCTGCTACTTAGGACCGTCTCTCGCAAGCTAGCACCCAGGTTCCTTGGACCCTTCCTCATCAAGAAGGTAATCAACCCATGTTCTGTTAGATTCACATTACCACACCATGCCACATGTTCACCCTACCTTTCATGTATCTCATCTTAAACCTCTGGTCTCCAGTCCTTTGAATTTATAAGCAAATCATTTCATGCTGAGAGTGTTCAAAGTCAAGCATTCTAGTGCAGGTGACAGGGTCACTGTAGTACACCATGAGACCTCCCCAACATGACTCATTAGGCCGGTCATGTCTGTAGAAGGAGTAACCAGAAACCATAAGTGAATCATCAGGTACATTGCTGTTAAGGAAGGTTTCAGAGATACAGAAGATATGAGGGTGAGTCACAAGAAGATTATGTACCAGGTAGTCCCACTTAGAGCAAATGCCACGGATGTTTGTGAAATGAGCAATGAACTTATTCTGGGCTGGTCCTGGGTTTGGATGTACATCACCACACAGAAGCATAAGCAGAATCAGATGTAACAGCAGTATAATCACAATTCCATAATCATAGTCGAGGTGGAGGCTGTGGATTCCTACAAGTACCTCAGGCTGTGGCTGGACAGCAAGCTGGACTGGACTTGCAACACCAATCACTTATACAGGAAGGGACAGAGCAGGCTATACTTCCTTATGAGGCTGTGGTCCTTTAACATCTGCAGGAAACTCCTGTGGAGGTTCTATCAGTCTGTGGTCACCAGTGTCCTGTTTACAACGTGGTGTGCTGGGGGGGGGCAGCACATCCAAGAAGGACACATCCAGGCTGGAAAAAACTGATCAGGCGGGCTGGCTCTGTGGTCGGCATGAAGCTGGACTCTCTGGTGATGGTGGCAGAGAAGAGGACTATGGACAAACTACTGAACATCATGGACGATGCCAGTCACCCTCTGCACACCGTCATCAGCAACCAGAGGAGCCTGTTCAGTGACAGAATGCTCCTTCCCAAGTGCAGGACGAACAGACTCAAAAACTCCTTTGTCCCTCATGCCATCAGACTGTACAACTCCTCTCTGGGGGGGGAGGAGGGGGAACAGGAGGACAGAGGACGGGAAGGAGCAGTAGCCTAGCCTAACAATAAGCAATACCAGACAATGTGCAATATCTTTCCTGCTTCCCCCCCACACACACACACTTACCCTCACCCCACTTCTCCCCCCTTTCCCCCTCCCCCTTCCTCTCTTCCCCATATCTTATTCTTTTATATTTGTATATGTAAATACTTAATTTATTTTAATTTATCTAGAAGCTTTTCTCTATTTCTTTTCTCTGTTTATCTGTAATGATGCTGCTGGAATCTTAATTTCCCTGAGGGAACCCGCCCAAAGGGATCAATAAAGTTTTATCTAATCTAATCTAATCTAGTCGGTTCTCGCAGGGGTCATCATCATAAGATCTGTCCATTTCGAGACTTTTTGTATGTGCAATGTAACAACAAATACACAACGAGATGAAAAAATTGATAAGATTTTTGAGAGAATAAATGAATGAGAACAGAGACACTTGGCAGTTCATTTGTCTGATCAACATCATTTCAGACATCCATTCTTGCATTTCAGGCCTGCAACACATTCCAAAAAAAAAAAGTTGGGGCGGGGCAATTTAGGGTGAGTAATGGGGTCAAACTCTTGCGGTTACCAGAGGACTAGCCCCCCACTGTAATCCTAGCTGTATAGGCAAGAGGCTGAGGATTATCGCAACGGAGATCTGCACTGCACCCATATGCCTTAAAGAGTTGGTTAGTATTGGGACAGGATTCTACCTGGGAAGACCAGATTCTGGCATGAGAGGGACTTTGACTTTTGAATGGGATACAACAATTAAATAATGATGTGATTTGAAACAGGTGATGACAGCAGGCAACTGTAATCATGATTTGGTACAAAATCAGTATCTGGGAAAGGCCAAGTCTTTGAGGAGTAAAGACAGGTCAAGGATCTCCAGTTTATCAACAAATGCCTGAGAAAATTATTGAAATGTTTTAAAAACAATGTTCCTTACAGAAAAATAGGAAGGGATTTGGGTATTTCACCCTCTACGGTGCATAATATCATTAAACCATTCAAGGAGTCTGGAGGTGAGTAAAGGTCAAGGGCTCAAGCCTAATCTGAACCCCCATGATCTCTGATCCCTCAGACAGCACTGCATCAAGAACAGTCATTCATCTACAGCTGACAGAACCACATGGGCTCTGGATTACTTTGGAAAACCTTTATCAAGCTACAATATGGAGTTAAATCCACAAACACCAGTTAAAACTTTACTGTGTAAAAAGGAAGCCTTATGTTAACTGTGTCCAGAAGTGCCATCGACTTCTCTGGGCTCGGAGGCGTCTGGGATGGACCATCACACGGGGAATGTGTATTGTGGGCAGACGAATCAGTATTCAGGTCTTTTTTGGAAGAAATGGACGCTGTGTGCTCCGGACCAAAGAGGAAAAGGACCATCCAGAGTGTTAGCAAGAACAAATCCAACAGCCAGGGTGTGTCATGGTATGGGGTTGGGTCAGTGCCCTTGGCAAAGGTAACTTACACTTCTGTGATGGAGCATTAATGCAGACAAGTACACTGAGATTTTGGAGCAACATCTGCTGCCTTCAAGATGACATCTTTTCCAGGGAGATTTCAACAAGGCAACACAAAACCACATTCTGCTCACATTACAATGGCGTGGCTGTGGAAGAAGAGGGCGTGTCACCTCTGTCCCCAATAGAGAATATGTGGAGAATTTAGAAATGAAAAATATGACCGTGACGACCCTGAACTGTTACACACCTTAAGACCTGTTTACAGGAAGAACGGGACAAAAACAACACCTGAAACACTTCATCACTTGGAGTCTTCAGTCCATAAACATCATTTAAGTGTTGGGAGAAGAAATGGGAACATTATAAAGTGGGAAATGGTTTACCGTCACAACTTTTTTTTAAATGTGTTGCAAGAATCAAAATTTAAATGTTTGTAGGTATCATGCTGCCATTTTGTGTCTAAGAACTACAACTCCCAGTCCTCTTCCGCGTGACCTACGTCACACGTGGGCAGGATCATCTACGTCAGTCCGCCATGCGCGCATAAGTCCAGGCGGAAGCTCCGCTCTTTGTCTCTCGTGTCCAGATTCCAAGGAATCTAGACGCACAAAAGAGATGCTCTCAAACCCGAAAACACTTCTTTCTTGCAAGATTCACCATCCAGCGCATTCTGTGCTTAACCACTGGCCAAGGTAAAAGTCCAGAATAGCGCGATCTTTAAACTCAACCTGAGTTACAACCGGTTTATTCATATTAGAAGTGACGTCACGACTGCAGCTCAAACACAGTTTTAATTTGTAATTAGGAGCGACCAGAATTCCTCCTGATTGAAGTTCTGTGCACATTAATCAGAGACTTTCCTTTCATCACGAACGACGCGTCGGATCAAGAGAAGTTCTCTGTCCACGGAATCGACTCACGGAATCAACTCACGTGCTTCATGAACAGCGAAGCTCTGCAACGGCGAACATCTTCTCAGAACTTTGCTAGAGGCAAGATATTGAGTAAAATATATTTGGGCATAATAATTAAGCTAGTTTTAGGAAGTTGCTTTATTGAAAGTGTGAATTTAAACCCAGGTTTATTCATTACACTATTAGACACGCAGCGTGTCGAATTGAATTGTTCTGTTTGTTTAATCTCATTTGTTTTAATAGGCTGTGCATGTCTCTCTCTTTCTCTTATTCTTTTTACTAATATCCTCAATCTCCTTAACACACATTTTGACCTTATTAAGATTTCAGTGAGTTTGGTAATGTTATGAGTGTGGAATCCCAGATAGCAGAGGGACGTTGAAACGGCGCTGATTCTTGGTCAGAATGGTCGGTTTCCGTCATAAGTCAGAAAATCAACGCTGAAACGGCGCCGTGAAACGACGATTTCTCCGCCGTCGGAGAAGGTCAATTTATCACTGTTGAATCACCGTGGGTAAAGGTTGATCTGTCGACCGTCAGAGAAGATCGAATATACGATGTTGAACCATCGTCACTTTTGCCGGCCAGTTTTCAACATTGGTAGGAGCAACTAATTCTGGCCCGTAGCCAGGGGGGATCGGAGGGTTCGTTCGATCCCCCCCCCGCGACACCACGCCCCGGACACACACGCCCCTCATGATTACTCAAGATTTATTAATTTGTTCATGTCCGATGAATATACATTGATTCACATTTAAATTTACAATATCAAATCCAGACTAATCAAAAAAGAAAAGTAGACTAAGTGAGGACGAGTTAGAAAAACGGGTTCATTTCTCCTATGTTTATGTTTACACGTTTTGTTCAGACTGCTTTACACCCCAATCCAGTGGGTGGCAGTAATGCCCCCATTAGACCCCTTTCACTGACGTCACCCGAAACCGGAAGTAAACAAACCCTGCGCCACATTGGAAGACCAACAAACTCGTGATTTGGGGGAAATAAAGGCAGCGCGCGGTATGTGAACCCACGAGGCACTTGGTTCATCAAAAACCTACAATGGTAAACTTTTGTGCTGTGTTAGGGTTCTAACAAAGCTGATGGGAAAGGGGAAAAGAAGTCTTTCTACAGAATACCAGCTGTGATTGAGACAACAAGCAAACCAAGGAGCTTTCTGCCAGGAGACAGAGAGAGGATTTAGCTGCTTTATGCAGAGCGGATCTGAATACTTCAAGTCTATTTTGTTACTGGTAAGTCACTAGGCTAGAGTGTTGTAGAACATTTTTTTAAATGTTTACTGAATAAAAACATCCTTAATTTTATCAAATATTCTCTACTCTATATTTCATTTCTTTCTTTTGTTTTAATTTTCCTCCCTCCATCCCTCCTTGGATTTTAAATATAGTTTTTCCCCATGTCCAAATAATGAGGTAGGGTGGCATTTAGAAACCCATAGCCTACTGCTGACTTTCTTTATCAATGCTGCATCAAATTAATTTTGGTTATGTTTTTCTGTTTCCATGTACAGGTCTGCGCCGCAGGAGGAATAGGCCACAATTATAAATAAATCATAAAATGTTTCTAAGAACTTGTTCAAGTGTGTTCTGTTCCTTATAAATGTTAAAAGTTATGCCTCATTAGATAGCTTGACAAACATTAGGAGAGGTGCATTGTTGCATGCATTTTTATATCCTGTTGTACATTAAACAGGCCGTAGCCTACGCACATTGATATAAATTAAGTTTCACTTTCATGGTTGAAGTATGCATGTGTGTGTTCATCCTAGGCAAGAGCCCCGATGCTTTATTGTTAGCTAGTTTAATTTAGCCTGTTTTGCTTAATTTGTAGCCTTCCTGTTGTACATAAAACAGGAAGTAAAGTTGGAATAATCATCGCCGAAAATTAAACTATAAATCGACCGAAATCCATAGTTGAATAAAGGGTGAAAGGGGGTCTATTCTCTGTCGGCCACCATCCACTTTTCAACGTCGTTTCAACGCAAACTCGTATGAGCAAAGCAGTGTTGAATCAACGCCGGTGATCCACGATGATTCGACGGCGTATGGTCGAAGAACATGCCGATGATTCCCCGTCGAATCAACACCCTTTTGCTATCTGGGATCCTCTTGTTATTTAGAAAACACATGCTCAACAGGCCTGACCAGGCCTGATACACTTTAGATAGCTTCCCTTTTGTCTTAGCTTAGCAACACGAAGCTAATCTGGGCCTACCTCGTGCTCAAACACATTTTGGTTAGCTATACAGAACTAGCCTTTTGTCTAAACACATGGTCAAGCCCCTCCTCCACACTCAACATACCAAAACATCAGATAAGAACATTCCAAACTTTATAGCTCCCTCATACACACACACCTTGGCTCAGGCCTAGGGGCCTAACACACACACACACACACACCACACATAAACACACATATATACACACCTCACAGCTTGTATATATTGATTATTATTTTTATCTTTGTATAATAAATTCATTTATCAAAGCTGTGTGTATTCATCTTGTTGGTGTGAACAATATAAGTCCCCAATCGCAAAGAATTCAAAACGGTGCAGATTTATGTAATATAGTAAGTGATCAATAATAATTTGGAAATATACCATAATCTAGCTGTTTGGTAATTTATCCAGGATTAATGGAACGATTCACTAAATGATTCACTGAATGATTCACTTCAAATGAGACTGATTCTATGGTATGATTCAATTCAAATGAGTCAAAGTAAACGATTCAATGGGAATGATTCATTTTAATTATTAACCTTCAAATTTAATGAGACTGATTTAATGAGATCACTTAATAATTAACCAAATGCACCTACATGTTTATTTTGAAAAAACAATACAATTCATGAGGTGTGTTAGATTTAAAGCCATGATTTAAGTTAGTTTTATGGCTACACGTGATTTAGGATTGTTAAGACTTTATGATTTAATATTTTAGAGCTTTTTAAGATCCTTTATTAATTGCAGAGTGTAATTTAGGATTGTTAAGATGTTAAGACTTTATGAGTTTAATCCTGAATCCTAGGCTTGTGACCTTCCTCCAGTCACAGAGAAGTGCTAACCTACTTTGCTAGACTAGACATAAACATGTCTTTGTTTAAAATGGTAAATGCTGAGTTGTTAAGAACATATTCTTGATATGGAATGTTTTTTCAGCTGTAATTCATAATGCGCTCTGTGACCTTCTCCCTCCCTCAGGACTCTGTGGTCTGTGTGTTCTGGTATCTGCTGAGTCACCAGAAATCTGCCAAGACACTGACACTTGCGCCTGCTCCAACATCTGGCGCACAAGGGCTTTAAGGTTTCCAGAACCAAGCTGCAATATTGCATGGACACTTAAGTATTTGAACTTTTGAAGTTTTGAACTTTCTCAAGGCTGCCATTCTAGACACAAAACGCCCTGCAACTAAACATGCACTGATGTCTTTTCTGGGTCTTATCAATTACTGCAGACAATGGATCCCTGACTGCTCTTTATATGACAAGCTTCTCCGTTCTGCAATCTCTCATCACGATCCACTGCAACATCCTTTGACCTGGCCTGACGCTATGGTGGTCGCTTATCACTCCCTCAGAAGCACCCTTTGTTCCGCCTCTGGGGTTACCTGATCACTTCAAGCCCTTCCACCTCTATGCCTGTGAACACCAAGGCACAGCCTCTGTGGAGCATGAGGGGGGGATGCGTCCTTGTGCGGGGTTTTTTTATCCAAAACATTAGACATTGTTTCTCAAGGCTTATCTGCGTGTCTAAGGGCTGTCTCCGCATGTGCTTTGATGGTTTTAGATGTGGAAAAATTGGTTTTGTCTCACCCACTGATTTTGCACTCGTCACATCAAGTTAAACAGGTGTTGCAAAATTTACAGACCCATTAAATTAATTTATCAGTAATTTAATTGATAATTTAATTAACATATGACTGTTTATTCTCTGTTCTACTAACAATCTTGAAATTCGTGTCTTTTGATACTGTAGGTCACGCTCTCGCATGCCTCCTTAATTCTCAGGATGACACTTGGGATGACATTGATATTGGCTGTCTATCAGGTCTGATCTCTTTCCTCCAGCCCTCTAGGGATCTTTGTTGATGGTTCTTGTTCTAAACCCTCAGACGGTGTATAATATTTATAATTTATAATATTTATAATACCTCTGTGGTTACTCTGTGTGTTCACTGCCTGATATTCTGCATGAGGCATACGCTCTTCCTTTCTCATTTGATTTTTGTCATCTTGATTGTGGACAAATTCTCTAAATGGGTAGAAGCTTTTCCCTGTTCTCGAGAGAACACGAAGGTAGTTACTCGTATTCTTGCAAAAGAAATAATACTTAGTTATAATAATAATAATAATAATAATAATAATACATTTTATTTATAAGCACCTTTCAAGGTACCCAAGGACACTGGACAGTAAAAAGAAAAACAAACAATAAAAGCAGAACAATAAAATAATAAGAAATCAATAATAATAATTATTGTTATAGTTATGGGGTTTCAAACACCATAGACTCAGACAAAGCTATCCCTTTTACCTCAAAAGTCACACAAAACCATTGTAAGTATCTCTCACTAAGCTGGTGTTTTCACATTCCGTACCACCCTCAATCTTCTGGTATCTAGAACGTACTAATCGAACATTGAAAGACAAATTAATTAAGGCCATGCAGGCCACAGGTTTGGCTCTGTAATCCATAATTCATTCTGGCTGAAATTCGTATGACACCAAATGAAATTATTTTTGGAAGACCTTTCCCTCTCCCCTGGAAGAAGGGAACTCCAGCTCTGGGTACCTCTGATTTGAAAACACATATGGACGAGTATTCTGCAGCCCTTATAGATAAGTTGCATAAAATTTGTGACAATATTATCTCCACCAGCAGCACCCACACACCCCTTTCACGTGGGAGACAAGGTGCTGGTGCGACTTTTTAAATGATTTGGACAATTGGGAGAACCTATATATAGTGGGCCTGCAGACATAGTCGCCATTACTTTTACTGCTGTTTTAACTAATCTTTTTCCACAGTGGATCCATGCCACGTGATTGAAGAAGGCTCCATAACAAAGCTGTGTTACAATGACAAGTTTGCTATTAACGTTTTTTTCTATGTCCTTATCCAGTCTCTGTTTTCTCTTTCTCTCTCTCTCTGAGCTCTACACAGATTTGACGTGACCTGTGTGCAGCCCTGGCCGACTGAGAATCCTCAGATTATCTGCAAGACGTTGTGAACAAAGACGCCCCGTTTGGGACCAATGGAAAGTCCTCACTATAATGACAGGCGTACTAACACCTTCTGCGCGCTTCGGCAGCGCATTGATACGGAGCTCAGATATTAATGCGCTGTCGAAGCACGCAGAAGGTGTTAGTATGCCTGTCATTATAGTGCGCACTTTCCATAGCATAGAAAATCGCTACGTTTCAATTTGTGTAACTGAACTTGTTTCATATCACTGGTCATATAAACCTATGTAAACAGGAAAAACGCGGAAGAGTTTGGTCACATCTAACTACAGCCCCCAAAAATACCATTGGCCATACTGAGCCTAGCTACATTGCTAACAGGAGTGACAGCGTGTCTGACTGCGTCTGACTGACTGGGAGGTCGCACAAAGCTCGGAGAGGTACGGAGCAGCTCGTCTCAATTCAGATAAGAGCATATTTCATTATGGAAGTACAGTGGACTGTTCCTTTAACTCCTCACTCATACCAACGATCCTCTCTGGCTAAAATGTGAACACATCGTTTAAAGCGCCGCTCTGATAAATCTCTTCATTAAGTTTGCGGATGACACGATTGTGGTGGGTCTCATCAACAATGGCGATGAGACAATCTACAGGAGTGAGGTGAACCGCTTGGCCTTGTGGTGCAAGGACAACAATCTCCATCTGACCGTGGAGAAGACGAAGGAGATTGTTGTGGACTTCAGGAGAGTGCACACCCAGCATGCTTCACTATCAATTGACGGTGCTGCAGTGGAGAGGGTGAGCAGCACCAAGTTTCTGGGTGTGCACATCTCTGAAGACCTGTCCTGGAGCAACAACACCGCATCACTGGCCAAAAACCCCAACAGTGTCTGTACTTCCTCCGCAAACTGAGGAGAGCAAGAGCCCCAGCCCCCATCATGCACACATTCTACAGAGGCACCATCGAGAACATCCTGACCAGCTGCATCACCGTGTGGTACGGCGCCTGCACCGTGTCCTGCTGCAGGACTCTGCAGCGCATCGTGAGAGCAGCTGAGAGGATCATTGGTGTCTCTCTCCCTTCTCTAATGGATATTTATAACTCCTGCCTCACCTGCAAAACCATCAGGATTGCAGGTGACCCCACCCACCCATCTCACAACCTCTTCAGCCTGCTGCCGTCGGGGAGGAGACTGCGGAGTCTCCGGGCCAAAACCAGCAGGCTCAAGAACAGTTTCTTTCACCAGGCGGTCAGGAGGCTCAACTCCCTCCCTGTTCTGCCCCTCCGCCCCCCTCTGCCCCCTGCCACAGATTCTGCTCGCACACCCCCCTGCCCCCCCTTCAGCATCTGACATGTCATCCTCACAGTCTCCCCCCCAAACACACACACACACACACACACACCCTCATCGTTCATTAACACACTGAACTCAGGGACCGCACATCTCACTTTACCTCGCTCATTTGCACTATTCCGCACTACCTCACCTTAACAGCTGCTAGTTTGTTTATTCTGCTTATTTCATGTTTACCTGCTATACCTCAAGCACCCTTGACTGTTTGGTTATTTGAACCAATTTGTGTGTGTATATATATACATATATATATATATATATGAGTGTTTAGTCTATGTCTAGTTCATATCTAGAGTGTTTATACTGTTTATATTGTCTGTCTGAGTGTTTAGTCTGGCTTGTTCTTATCTAGTGTTTATACTGTTTATTTATTCTGTTTATATTGTTTGAGTGTTTAGTCTATGTCTAGTTCTTATCTAGAGTGTTTATACTGTTTATATTGTTTATTTCAATTATTCTATTTTTATTTATTGCATTGCCTGTTTGCACCGTGGGTCAGAGAGGACTGATATTTCATCTGTGCTGTATGTCGAGCATGTAGAGCATATTTGACAATAAAGTTGACTTGACTTGACTAAATATAGTTGCTGTAGAATAATTACAGTGGAAGCCCTCTTGTGGTTAATGAGTGTAATTACAGAAAAGGCAGACATTTTCTCCCAAATCCTTTATTTTAAAACACAGACAGGTGTGTGTGTGTGTGTGTGTGTGTGTGTGTGTTATACAGCATCCAGGTGACAAACTAACATGGTAAAGTACATGAAGAGGGAAAAAATGTTTTAAAACATCTGTAAAATCATTACAGTAATGTTAATAAAGTCACTTTATCAGCCTGAACCCTAGTGTTTTATAAACTCTCAAACATTAAATATGAATTTAACACGTGTAATAACACGACATACCAAAGTGAGAAAAGTGTAAAAGAGAACAGTGGGCAGATTTATAAGAACAGTGATTACAGTGTATAAAAGTAAACTGTATAACTTTACTGTGCCTATATAAACTAATACAGTGTGTAATATATACGTTATAAACACAGCACCAGTCAGAAGTTTACACACCTCGTTACATCCAAAATACTGTTTCATTTAGACTGAAAACATTTACACGTTCCTCTTAAACCCAGTTTACAGTAAAGTCGGTGTGTTTTTCCACAATGAACATTTTGTCAATTTTACAAATTCCACCATAAAATTTAAAAGCTGTTTATATTACAGTGTACTAAAACTAATGCACTTCTGATTTATTGCCCACACACAGTCTGTAATGAGGGAATTAACAGGTTATTGTGTGATTAGAGAGAACTGAACTCTCTCCATCATTCACCTGTTTTATAAACTCTACACTGAGGAAATGGTGGGAGTGTCCTGGGGGGGGGGGATCCATCCTCTCCCCAAAAACACTGTTCTGTGGTAATTATTATTATTATTATTATTATTATTATTATTATTAAACCCTAACCTACACACAAAAAACACAACACCACAACAAGAGTCATCAGGAGAGGATGCATTCCCCCCACCCCCACTAAACCCCACTCCAAATTTTCCTAGGTTGAATTGGTTGCCATGGAAATACAGAAATTTAAAAAAAAAAAAAAAATCACAGAAATCCCAAAATGTCAAAAGGCACAAATCCTCTAGTCACTGAACATAAATGTCAGGTTTTGTGAAAAAAATTCCTAATAGTTTGAGTTATGCTCCAGAAACTAAAACATACACAGACAGACAGAGTGATCGCTATAAACCCCCCCCCCCCCCCCCCCAATTATATGGCAGGGGATAAAAACAGAATGTCTCAACAGCATCAATTTCAGGTTTATTTAGTAAAAAACAGTAAAATGATTTAAATAAAATTCTCAGAGAAGTGCACAAACTGAATTATCATCAGCTATAAATCCAACAGGTTTCTCTCGGACCCTGTAAAAATATTTCATACTGAACTAAAAACTGCGACTCTCGTTATAAACCACTGCACAGCACCCACACGCTGTCGATACTGTTAATATACCGTTTTATTTTATAAAACATCACTCTGTTGCCTTAGAAACCACCAGAACGAGTTAAACAGAACCAAGAACATCAACAAATCAAAATTACAGACCATAATAATCAGAGAAATGAGAGAAAATAAACCTGTTTAAATATTTTCAGTATTGAAGATGCAGCAACGTTAAACGTTGTATTATTAAACCCAAATTTGTTATTATTAATTTGTTATTTGTTATTGTTCAGGTTACACGAGAAAACAAGCTGTAACCATGGTAACAACCTCTGACATTTTACAGACGTAAACGTGACAAGATTCCGATCTCCACCTCCATTCTAACCCTGCCCCTTGACCCAACGCCGCCCCATGTCTGAATCTGAACCACCCTCACATGGTAACCACACCCCTTCACTCTAACCCCACCCCTACCTTATAAAAAGATCCCACTGTATATAAAAGTTTAATATCATGGAGATATAAAATGTAAGTAACCGTAAGTAAAGCTCTAACCGCGCTCCACACCCAGACTCCTCCCACATCTTACCCTAACCCCATCCCTTACTTTAAAGTTTCACCAGTCAGACCTGTATACCCAGTTCAGATTAGGACTCTGTGTGTGTGTGTCAGTCACTTGGAGCGTTTCTTCTCCTGAACTCAGGTTTCTGATAATCAGCGCATATTTAATAAGCAGACTATAAAGCTTTGACTGAGATTAGTTAACTGAAGTGCTCTTTATAAACTAAGCGATGGTGATTAGTGATCAGACTGTATGCTTCTGATCGTGACCCTCAGCGTTCCCATCGTCTCATTCCTGTTTTTCTGGCTGCTCGATCAGTTTTCCATTGTTATATTTCTGTGCGATCCCGTAAGGCACGTGTGCAGCGATGGTGCCGGACTCCCTGGCTCCCTCGATGTGGAACATCTGATCATCGAAGAAAATGTGGGGTTTGATCTTCTCTAGGAGAGGACCTTTGGGAGCTCCAGCGAGGAAGAGTGCCTCATCGATCTCCAGTCCCCAGCTGCGCAGCGTATTTATCACCCGAGCTCCGGAACTCGCCGCACCGCGCGCCGTCACGAGGAACGTACGGATCGGGCAGTGCATGCGCTCGTTCTTACAGTAGAACTTCCTCTGCAGTTTCCCCAACGCTTCCAGGAAACACTTGAGAGGACCCTGTGGAAGGACGTGATAAGTTCACTGTGTGAGAATCATCCGAGCCGATCAGCTGGCGTACAGACGAGGACGCCTTCATAATTTAGCGAATACACACCAGTCAATAAAGGTTATGTAGCATTTTAAATGTAATCAAACCTGAGCGAGGGGTTTGTTCACGTTTGCCTTCTCATGCTCAAGGAACTCATTGAGCCCTTGCTGTTTCATGATGATCTCAGACTCATCTGAGAAAAGCACAGCATCGCCATCGAACGCCACTCGGAGCTGAGACTCGCTCAACTCCATCTTCTTATCCGGAGTGAACAGGGTGGCTGCCGCGATGCCTGGTGGACAGACAGATGGACAGAAATACTGAACATTTAGATGGAAAAAAAATTCAGCTGTTCAAGAATATAACCAATAAACTATACAGCCAAAAGTATGTGCACCCTGACCATCACACCCACATGTCCCTGTTGAATGTCCCATTGCAGGTTTATTCTCCTTCAGTGTTATAATGAGCTCCACTCTTCTGGGAAGCTTTCCACTAGATTTCAGGGCGTGGCTGTTGAGATTTTTATTCAATAGTGAGATCACACCCTGATCTTGGTGATTATGCTGAGGCTCCAGTTCATCCCAAAGCTGTTCAGTGGGGTTGAGTTCTGTGCAGGACACTCGAGTTATTCACTCCAACCTTCACACACCATGTCTTCATGGAGCTCATTGTGTGTACAGGAGCATCATCATGCTGGAACAGGTTTGGACTCGGAGTTCCACTGAAGGGAAACTAATGCTCCAGCAAACAGAGACTTTCTACACCACTGTGTGCTTCAGACTTTATGGCAAAAGTTTGGGGAAGGACTGCATATGGGTGTGATGGTCAGGGGGAACATACTTTTGGACATTATACAGGAGTATAATGTCCAAAATGTAGAACCCTAACCCTAACCAAACTGTCAATTCTCACCACACTTGGTGAACAGGTCTGAGGGAGAAATCAAAGCATGATCCTAAAATACTGATCTGTGAGAACGGAACCAAAAACACTCAGCACCAGGATGATGAGAATGATGTCCACAAAGTGACCTGGACACCCACGTTACCTGGCCAGAACCAGCCTCATATGGAGCCATATGGTGGACTCACAGGGTTCATCCCAGCACTCAGGGAACCTTTAGAAGAAGCTGGGTTTTCTCTTCAGAATGGCCATTAACATTGGGATGGATGTGGAATAGGAGCTGAACAGCCCGAGCTACATCCAGAAGGATTTGAGTTCAGAACACTGTGACAGAACTCCATCCTGAGGGACATAAACTCCTCAGAAACCAAACTGCACCGTTCCACTTCTCATACAGGAGAGCTGTTTGTGTGAGGTGACTGATGATATGACTGATCATGTGACTGGTGAGAGATGAGTCTCTCAGGTCCTCACCCTCCTCAATGGCCTCCTTCACCGTCTCCGGGTCTTTAGACAGGTACAGGTTCGTCATGTACGCCTTCAGGTACCCGACTGGGCTCTGACCCCCCGTCATGCAGAACCTATCAATCAGCAGATCTGCACACACACACACACACAGAGCAGCCATTTCATAAAATACACTCCATACATTCATAATATAATAATTCTGTATGGAATTCTGAATTTTTTTTTTATAGATTTACACAGAGAATAACAAACAGAAGTTTGTTTAGGAAACATTTTAACATCTCTGATCCATTATAACCTGTTATAACTGCAGTAAGTAATGTTATTATGATATTGATGGTGTTCTTCTGTACCGTAGTGATTGATGGAGTTGATTAGCCGCACCCCCACCTGGGCGTGGTTATTGGTCATTAATACGATATCAAACAGCTCCTCACTGTCGGGGTACAGCTCCCTCAGATGAGTGTTCACAGTCATCAATGCCTGCGTGAACAATAAACAAACAAATAAATAACAGGGATGCAATTACAAAAACAATGTGTGGTTCATTACATTAAAGCAAGTCCCAAAATCTTTGAAAAGGCTGTTAGTGGGGATCAGAACTAGACAAATAACGATATACCATGCGATGATAAACTGCGATACAAATTTACGTATAAACAAGCTAAATCTATGAAAAATCGTGATGGTCATCAAGTTCAATAAAGTTAGTTTTTCCTCACTGTAATTGTGCTGTTTTGACAGCAGAGGGCGCAAAATAATATAATATCAGGAATACACGTGACTTCACTGTAGCTGGAAGTAACTCAGCTCTAATGCTGCAAAAACACACAATAAACAGGTGTAAAATGTGAGTGTGGCTGTGTGATCATACACAAACAGTAGGGGTGGGCGATATATCGAGATTTGCGATATATCGATATGTTTTATGAACACGAAAAAGATTTTGGCATATCGTATATATCGAGATAATGCTCTAAATTAATATGATTTCGCCACTGTGCTTAATTTCCTTCACTGTGCTATGGTGCTGCCCGCCCCGCCTCCTTCTTGTGTCTGTACCCCCTCCCCTCACGTGTAGGTGGCATGTTAACTCATTCAACATGGCGGCGCCCACAGAAAGCCCGGAGGCGGCAGAACTCGTACCAAAAAAAAGGACAAATGGCTCCATTATATGGAGATATTTTGGTTTTAAACCGTCGGACGAATAACAGAAAGAGGTCTACTGCCGGGAATGCAAGAAATTGGTGGCAACCAAAGCATCGAGCACCACGAACCTGTTCAACCATTTACAGGTACGCCACAAACTTTTGTACGAGGAGTGTGCCAGGCTGAGAGTTAATGCAGTGAGATGAGTTTGAGTTTTGTTTTTAAGGAAAAGGAAGGCAATATGTATTATTTCTATAAGTCAAATTATTATTTATGAAATGAGGGCTTTTTTTTGTTACTTAAACGTTTAAGACGCACTTTATAAGAACTGCCTACCCTCAGGTTTTATGTTTGTAATTAAAATAAGGCAATATACTACTTCCTTGGTTTGATAATTCATGTTAAAAATGGTGCACAAGCACTTTGTTACTAGTACCTGTCTACCTCTAGGCACTTGGCTGCCTACCTGTTTGCACTTCAATAAAAAAAAAACCTTGCTGAATTTGGTGTGTCTGTTTTTTGGGGGTTGTTTTTCCTGCATAGATATCGAGATATATATCGTATATCGAGATATAGCAAAAGTATATCGAGATATTTTTTTTCTCCATATCGCCCAGCCCTAACAAACAGATTTAACAAGAAATCAGAGCGCTCTCTCTTCCAGACTGCTGAAAGATAAAGAAAGGAGGAGCAAATGGAGAATGGAGGCAGAACAAATGTTCAGAAAGTTGATTAAGAAAAGGATACTTTGTAACATTTTTCATTTTTAATAAAAGGAACATTTTAGTTAATAGATTAGATTTTACTCCAACCTTTACAAATGTGGGTAAATACTTACTGTTGGTTATTAAGGAAATGAAACAAATGCTGTTGGGTTTTTTGTGTTTGTTTGTTTGTTTGTTTGTTTGTTTGTTTGTTTGTTTGTTTGTTTTTATTTAGCTATAGGAATATTTAAGGTTGATAAAGAATATGAAAATAAACATGTTGCAATTGTTTGGTAATAAAATTCCCTTCGTTTTTCATGAAATATCATGAATCAAATCGAATCGTGAACCCAATATCGTGACTCGAAGCATGAATAGAGTGAAGTGTTACACGCCGATTCAGAACACAGACACACAGCAGAATGAGTCATCATCACAAAAACAGGGAAAACCTGCAGGGGACAAAACCAGAAAAACACGACACACAGCTGAACGTGGTAAAGCAGACTTCACAGTCAGACGCAGACTCAGACGGGTTACACTGCTGAACTGAAGCGCGAACATGGTACAGGTAAACGCAATCAGATAACACACCGATGACAGGAGACCTGCGAGAAAAACACCTGGAACTCCAAACAAAACCAACAGGAGCAGATCCTCACTATTTATATTCAATAAGAGAAGTAATTTACGCTAACGTGGACTTCAAAAGCGCGGTCCGACCCAGAAAGCAGCGTTGCAGCTCCAGCAGTAATTTAGTGAGTCAATAATTATTTTAAAGTGTGTAAGACTAGAGTGTGTGTTGGAAACAATGGTAAAACAGGAGCACACACACACACACACACACACACACACACACACACACACACACACACACACACAGTGTGACCTTGACAAAGGGGAAGGCAGCTCCGGGTTTGAGCGGTTGGTTCTCGTGCTGTTGGTTGTAGCTGACGTACTGCTCCAGTCCCTCCTCCTCATAGAGCTTCCTCTCCTCCACCATGTTGAACAGAGTCCGAGACGACACGGCGATCGTGATTGCGGAGCTCGGCTTCGGCTGAGGAACACACACACACACACACACACGTAAACAAACATCAGTAAAACATCACACTACAGTATAAGGAGATAAACACAGATAATAATACTAAAGTTTGATCAGGGCTCAGTATTCCATCATGTTATAAACACCTGGTCTGTGTTTCACTCATTAAGGATGAAAATAAATCAAACTTCTGTATCTGGATTTCTGCTTTGTGATGATGGTCAGTGTTAAAAGTGTGATATAAATAAAATAAAGGTGGAATTTCACTTCCTGAGCTGTTCAGGTTTAAAACAGCAATCAGGTTTAGTCAGTAACGATGAGATCAGGATTAAATGTACTATTTGTTCTGACACAGAAAGTCGTTCCTGTGTGATTTCCTCGAGGTCTGATTCCTGTAACGCTCCTCTCTCGTGTCTGAACACGCCATCAGCTGCTCAACATCAAACTGTACAGAATTAATAAACACAGCGCTCACCCCACCCCGCCCCACTCTGCCCCGCCCCACCGTACATGGGCTACAGCGGAGCTCCACAATCCAGTTAAACTTCTCGCTATTAAATCGTTACCCCTGAGTACATGAGCGCACTGTTAACTCCGTTCTCTCCTATTAGAGCTCTCAGGTCATTCAGCCTCTGGGTCTGTTCACTGGTCCTGACCCGCTGACGAAACCAGACACTGAGCTCTAGTCTGAGCCCCAAACTCTGGACCAGTCTCCCTCTCACTGTGTCAGACTCCGCCCTTTAATCCAGTCTGATATCAGTCCTTTATATGAAGGGTTCCTTGATGGTTAACGACGTCTGACTCACGTTTTTATTTTCACACCACCTGCTGTTCAGATTTCGAATGTCAATTTTTTTTCTTCTTCAGTCTGCTCTCATTACAGGTCGCCACAGTGGATCTGTCCATCTCTGATTTGGCGAAGGTTTTACACCAGATGCCCTTCCTGACGGAACCCTCCCCGATCTACCCAGGCTTGAAACCAGCGCCGTGTATGCAGGGCCGTTGACAGCTTTGGCTGGGCCCGGGACAAAATAATCTGAGTGGGCCCCCCCCCCAAATAATCTGAGTGCCCCCCCCCCCCCACACACACACACACACACATACGCGCGCACGCACATCGCCACACAGCAACCACCCATACCCAACCCCTCTTTTCACAGTCTCCATTCACTCCAACCCTTAAATAACAGGTATTCCAAGCCCATTATAACAGTCAACCATTTTATTTCAACATTTCAACATATTTACAGTTTGAACATTTCCTTAGTCTGCAACTATTCAGGTGCAAAATGCAATGCGCCGGACTTTTGCTGTGGCAAAGTCGTCAATAAGGTCATTGAAGTCCAGCTTCTTTGCAAGTTCGCGCTCTATAGAGAGCATAGCCAGCCCATTGAGCCTCTCCTGTGACATGTTTGAGCGCAGGTAGTTGATAAACCAAAATGATTGTTTACGGGATGGAACTGGGCCTCAATGAGAACGGAGTTATGGCTTTCCCAAAATCTGAACATAGAAGCATCACCACTAGTGATGTGTACAGTGAGTTTTTCAGTGTATTTTTTTGTTATGTTTTTCATAAACGTCCTTTCCGTACTCGATTTAGAATGTTACAAAAAAAACTGACACCCTCCCAACCACGTAACATTAGCCTATCTGACCTGGGGGCTGACACGTTTATTACGGATAAACCAAAAGGATTACAACGTTCCCTGGATATAGAACTGGACCGAGAAGATTTCAAAATCTTAACGTGTAAGCAACAACAATAAAACAGAGGTTGTTTTATTCATTTAGGGCTTATTAGGCTACTTTCATTAATTGCGCTTTTCATACAGGCCTATCATTTTTCACTTGAGCAAGGGAATTGTTTGAAGAGTATCCAGTCTAAGCGAAAGTTTAATGTTTTGCAACAGACTAACCTCAAAACACCCCATTTATAGCCCATTCGTTACATTAAACTCTATCTAGCTGGCAATTTCACATGCCGTCGTATCTACACGGGATGATTTCCAACAAAATAAGGTTTAATTAACAAGAGGCAGCGTTCCACGGGCTTTCAGCTAACCGGAGTCCAGCTCAGCGCAGCTCAGCAAGCGTGCCTAAAACATTTGGATATGATTGCCACATACATATACACATACAAACAGCCACTCAAATCTCCACTGCCAAGCCTCTACCTCTCCAACGCCAGATCCATGTAAACAAGACGGACGATTTGGAATTACCTTATTCTATTCTATAATCGGCTGGTCAGTGCTATACTCAATACTTAAGTGACTTACCCATCCAGTGAGGATTATTTTGTTTACAAGATGCCACATCTGAGTCGCTGACAAATCCTGAATTTCTGTAAAGATAACTGTGCAGAGGTTTATAAGCAGGCAGTGCTTCACCACTGAACAGCGAGGGAAAGTTGATGAGGTAATTATACACGTCCGGGTATTCCGCTGGCAGTTCAAAATCCGGTCGTGAAAACTCCGCCCGGTAAGCCATAAGGGTCACAAATCTGTAGGTCGTTTATTTTAGACATATATCTAGTTATCTGTTCATTAGAAAAATGAGCCGTGTAGTCCGTCGGTTGAAATTGATCCATTCTGTACACAAGTGCAGCAGTATTCAGCGGTGTTTTTGACCGACACGATGGCGGTTGTGTACTTTCCGGTCATGTGACTGCAAGATCTCTATAGTGCCGTGTTATTTGGCGCCTTAATCAAAGACCAAACCATTTCTGCATTAGGGGTGGTACGTGGGTTCTTGAATCTATTTTCGAAGACAATAAAGGCAAAAGAACCAGAAATTATTCATTGAATGCAAATATAGCACATTTTTCTCCCCCAAATCAACACATTTTGAAATGAAACAGAATGATTAATGGCATCTTCATGAGGGACCAGTTCTGGGCCCCCCCTCATGCCTGGGCCCGGGACAAAATACCCGGTTGTCCCCCCCTGTCGACGGCCCTGCGTGTATGTACTGTCTGTACAACCCAGTGGGGGGTATTTTACTGAATCTGCATGTCTTTGGACTGTAGGGGAAACCAGAGCACCTGGAGGAACCCACACAGATATGCGGAGAACATGCAAACTCCACACACATAAAAGCCTCATATTCTTGCTGTGAGGTGATAATCACTGTGCCACTGCGAGGCCCTGAAAGGTCAATTCTTTTTTTAATTCTTATTTTCATTAAAATTTTAGTACAGCATCAATGATGATGAGATGACATTAGATCCACTCCGTCACACAGAGGCAGGAGTTATACAGTGCTCCTGAAACTGCAGTTTAACAGCTTAATTTATCCACAATAATAATAATAATAATAATAATAATAATAATAATAATAACAACAATAAAAAAGCAATACTGGACAATGTGCAATACCTCTCCTGCTGGACTTTTTTTTTCTTTTCCCTTCTTCTTTTCCCTTATTCTTTTTTATATTTGTATATGTAAATACTTAATTTAATTTATCTAGAAGTTTTCTCTATTTCTATTCTCTGTTTATCTGTAATAATGCTGCTGGAATTTTAATTTCCCTGAGGGAACCCGCCCAAAGCAATCAATAAAGTTCAATCTAATCTAATAATAATATAACTGAGGAGTGTGTGAGTGTGAGAGAGAGAGAGAGAGAGAGAGAGAGAGAGAGAGAGAGAGAGTGTGTGTGAGATTCTGCTCTGTAAAGTGAATTTATTCCCAGTTTCCTGTAGATTGTGTGAAATTCAGCAGCAGGAAGTGACGGAGGAGCAGAATTCAGTAAAACAGCAGAAACGCAGAGAGAGTTTTTATTAAAGAGTAAAACGTTCAGAAAAGTGAAATAAAAACAAACAGGGTGAGAGGATTACACACTGCGGGGTTTTCTCTCTCTCTCTCTCTCTCTCTCTCTCACACACACACACACACACTCTTTCTCTCTCTCTCACACACACACACACACACACACACACACACACACTCTCTCTCTCTCTCTCTCTCTCTCTCTCTCACACACACACACACACACACACACACATTCTCTCTCTCTCTCACTCACAGGTCTGGGTTTTTTGTTCCTCTGGCTGTTGTCCTGCTCCTCTCCATCTCCACCGGGGACTGAAGGCTTCTGCTCCACTTCACTCATCTTACTGAGAACCTCAACACAGCCACAGACTCACTCACTCTTCACTCCCTCACTCACTCTTCACTCCCTCACTCACTCTTCACTCCCTCACTCCCTCACTCACTCTTCACTTCTTCACTCCCTCACTCCTTTACTTACTCACTCACTCACTCTTCACTCCTTCACTCACTCACTCCTTTACTTATTCACTCACTCTTCACTCCCTCACTCCCCTAAACACAGCCACAGACTCACTCACTCACTCTTCCCTGAGAGGCGGGGCGGGGGGCGGGGCGGGGGTTTCGCAACGAGACTAACCTGCTCATGACGAATCTGCGGCTCTGAACCCGAAGTCCAGCCTCTTCCGGTTACACCCAGGCTTTAAAGCTGCACTGAGTCACGCTTTAATAATTATAATATACACTCAAAGTCCACTTTATTAGGAACACCTACACACGTACCCATGCTGCTCTCTAATCAGCCAATCAGAGGACAGCAGCAGCAGCAGCAGTCATACAGATCAGATACAGATGCAGGTCAGGAGCTTCAGGTAAAGTTCACATCAACATCAGAATGAAGAAGAAACCTGATCTCTGTGACTGTCACCCTGACACAGGAGTTGGATTTTCACACACCGTCTCTAGAGTTCACACAGATTATTGTGAAAAACAAACACGTCCTGTGAGCAGAGGATCTGCAGACTGAAACACCTTGTTGAAGAAACATCAGAGGAGAACCATCAGACAGATCTGAGCTGACCAGAAGAGTCTCAAAGCATCTCAGAACACACAGCACATCAAACCTGGAGGAGGATGAGCTACAGCAGGAGCTTGGTCTTCTTCTCGTCCTCATCTGTCCGGTGTGGGTGAGTCTAAGCCCACGAGAGCCTCACATTCCTGTCCATGGCTGAGAGAAGAGGAACCTGATGTGGCCTCCTGCTGCTGTAGCTCCTCCACCTCAAGGTGAACATTACCTGAAGCTCTTGTCCTGATTCTGCAACATGAGAGGCTGATTAGATAACTGTATGAACAAGCAGGTGTTCCTAATAAAGTGACTGGAGAGTGTATTATTAATATTATATCATAAATACTATATGCTAAAATCCTTGTTGTTGTTGTTGTACTCTCCAGGACACCAGGATTCTCTGCTTCATCCCACAGGAGCGCAGTTTACACAGGAAACCCTTCAGTCAGGACATTTAAATCATCAGCTGTGGGAAGTGTGTGTGTGTTTACTAGAAGTAAATTGAGAAAACTTTCACTTCTTCACTTCACTTATTACAAATTTAACAAGTGTGTGTGTATCGCCTCTGTAAGGAGTCTCCAGTGTGAGCGCTGTGTATCAGTCAGAGGTGAAGCTGGAACTGTAAGTTTTCTGACGTCTTCAGGACACAGGAGTTTACACTTCTCTACAGTTTCTCAGGAGCACAATGGAACAAACTGTGATTATTTTCTCTTATTAACTCTAAGAGAAGTTGCTGTATGATCAGCTTGACTCATATCTGTAGTGTTTAACACAGTATTTGTTCAGTCCCCACAGTTCAGAGTACGAGTTTATATCGGAGACGTTATAAACTCAGAATAATGCAATCAGAATAATGAAAAAGTTTCCACATTTTCCAGACTTTCAGACACCGAGAGAGCAGGCTCCAGTAAATTTGATAAAGAATATTTGTAATATCGAGCCTGGGCATTTCCTCTCCAGACTGCCAGAGGGCACTCTTCCATCCATTATCTGTAGCCGCTTATCCTGTACAGCAGGGGTCTTCAATCCTATCCACAAAGGGCCAGTGTGGCTGCAGGCTTTCATTCCAACCAAGCAGGAGCTACACCTGATTTCACTTGTTTAATCATTTCACCCTCATCTCCAGTCAACAATCAAGTGAGCCTCCAATTTGGCTGTAATGAAAGCCTGCAGCTACACCGGCCCTTTGCGGATAGGATTGGAGACCCCTGCTGTACAGGGTTGCAGGCAAGCTGGAGCCTATCCCAGCTGACTATGGGCAAGAGGCGGGGTTCACCCTGGACAAGTCACCAGGTCATCACAGGGCTGGCACTCTTCCTCGAATGTTAAAGTCTTCGTTCATGCTGATCACTTCCTGTTGCACTGCTATAAAAAAGTGCATGAACTTGAATTGAGTAGAAATACACTGAACCTCAGTTGTGAAGTTGCACCATTTGCCTGTGAACTGGATGAGTTCTATGCCGTGTTTTGTTGTATTTATTTCCACTATATGCCCGAGCCTTGTCTTGTCTCACTTTGCCCTCCTGTTTGATGCAACAACTTCTTCTTTCAGCTGCTCCCATTTGTTCGGGGTCTCCACAGCGGATCTGTTCCACATAGGTTTTACACCAGATGCCCTTCCTGATGCAACCCTCCCCAATCTATCTGGGCTTGGGGCCAGCACTCAGTATGCACTGACTTATGCAACCCCAGTGGCTGGGGATTTTACTGAATCTGCATGTCTTTGAACTGTGGGAAGAAACCAGAGCACCCGGAGGAAACCCACAGAGACACAGGGAGAACATGCAAACTCCAAACAGAAAGGCTCCCTTCAGCTGTGAGGTTCGAACCTGGAACCTTCTTGCTGTGAGGAGACAATGATAATAACTGCACCACTGTGCTGCTCACTTCATGAAAAATGTAATGTTGTAAAGGAGTGTTGTAAACACTTTGGCCTGTGTTTTTCTTGTAGGAACAGAGATCATTTCCATGCTAAATACACCCTCAGAATGGAGAAGAAGAGCCTGGTCAGCTGCACAGTTACTCCCATGATTGAAAGTAAACATCTCTCATTACCTGTGAAACTATCATGGTGTTCCAAGTCCAATTTTATCTCTGCATTTGTTGATGCTGTTCCCCTGGAACAGCTGGGAACTTCCTGGATGAAGCTGTGGCTGAGGTATTGAAGATACCACTCATTCCCCACTGAGTGTCAATGTGCGAGATGGCACCCCATTGCGAGAATGAAAACTAACTAAACTTGCAAGAAGAGATGGACCAAAGTAAGAGGGAGGTGGTCATGGCCCCAGACAGAGACCATCGATGAGATATGATGCCTGTTGGTTTGTACCACTTCCTAAGCTACCTCCAGCACTCAAAAGCACTGAAATCCTGTTCAAGTTAGTATTCAGACTGTATGGTCTCCATGACGACATTGTCTTGGACCAAGGGGTCTAATTTATGTCCCAAGTATGGCAAGCCTTTTGCAAAAAGTTTAACATTAAAGTGCATATCACGGGTAAATTCAGGAGCAAGATCAATGTAATTCTCCTATTTTATATTAAACTTTGGTCAAATATCTGTCACATTTTGCATTTTGTGCATTTTTTTTACCTTGCGCAATACCAGAAAAATTCAGTTGAAATCAAGCCTTTTGAGTTGAATTGGCTCGCTTCTGAAAAAACTTGGCATTTGGATTTCCAGGCAAACATTGATTTTTGTGATGTCACGTGCGGGACGCCTCCCTCTGAATCCTACGTCAGCGCTGGTTTGTTTATGAGAAAACGACCTGGTGGTTTTCTGCAAATTTCTTCAACGTTATCACGTAATTATTAAAATGGTGAACAGATGTATTGTAGGAGGGTGTAGCAACACCAATCTTGATGGGATTAGTACTCATCGTTTCCCAAAAGACCGGACAATGAGAGAGAAATGGGAACGCTTCATGCGAGGCACCCGGAAGCCAAGGACCAAAGAAGAGCCGAGAAAAAGACCAAGAAAATCGGTGATTCACAAGTCGACTGTTGCCAGGGTAAGAAATAAGAGAGACTATACTCTAAATGAGGTGTTCCTGTGTTTGTGTGGTACACGGATAATGTTATTTATTGACACACATATAAGTAAACAACACAAAAATGCTGGGTGATAATACACTTACTTCACATGTCTCAAGGGATATACGGCGTGTCAGGGCTTGAGATCTTGGGACCTGTCAAACACATTAAATGTATATACAGCCGTGCTTAGCCGATTCCATGTGTGTAGCTTATGAAATCTTTCTCCTACAGTAGCCAGTACTCTTCTAAATGAATATATAAATGCATAATAGTAATTAGGAAAAATATGATTTATGTAACAATAGATAGATGAGCATTGATACATGAATTCATGGGTTTAGAAGCTCAGGCGACAATTCCATATTTCAATGCAAAATCGTGAGCTGTTGTAATGGAAACTTCTAATAAACACTTCAGAAAGGTTAGCAGTTGTCTTTTCAGTTATTTATTATAGTAGATCATATAAAACAGGAAAGGAAAAAAGAAGAGAAGAAGACACCACTTCAGTGATGCCGAGAGTACACGCACTCTGAGTTGTGTCTTAGTGGCTGTTATCTATTATACTCTAAAGACATTCACTTACTGCTCGCGTCTTCATGTGATTGGCTCAAGATTTTCTATGAAGCTTTGTTAAAGCTTGCACCTGGAGTGCTCTGGGACGTGCAGGCGAATGCGTGGTTAGGGAGAACTCAGACACCCTGCTTATCACCAGCCATGGGCACAAAAAGGTGATTACAGCATGTGGGGGAAACAACTTTTCTCAGTACACTAGGCCACTCGAGCTCAACACACAGAAACCCAGAGAATAAGAATATTCATTTACTAAATTTCCTTCACACTGAATAAATGCAAGCTCTCTGTTAAGGTATGCTGAGATTCGAACCTGGTTTGCTGGTATGATAATCCAGCAAACCCCCACTAGGCCACCAGGGGGATGACTCAAATGCAGAGGCATGAGGCGGAAGTGGAAAAAGTATCAAAAGGTTATTACAATATTTACAAAAATCCAAAAAGCTCAGAAGATGAAGGGAAAAAATAAGAAATATCCAAAGTACAAAATAAAAGCCAAAAAACCAGAAAAGAAAAGGCAAAAATACCAACACTCAGAAGATCCAAAAACACAGTAAATACTAGGTCCAAAAAGCAAAGCAAAGTGCAAAACCAAAAAGACAAGGAACGCGGTACAGAGGAAACTGGAGCTAAACATAACAGCACATAGACTCCGTGACAAGAGGACTGAACTCAGGGGTATAAATACACAAACTAAAATCGGCCGCAGGTGACACTAATGAGGACTAGGTGGGGCACAAGACACATGGAAAACAACAAATATAAAACACAGAAACAGTGGCGGCCTCTAGAGGCCAAAACAAACATGACAAGAAAATGAAATAACAGCGGCCTCTAGAGGCCAAAACAGTCCCAGTCCTAACAGGACCCCCAGGAGCATCTCCTGACGTTCCCAGGGCGATCCGGATGGGCCGAATGGAAGTCCCGACACAGTTCTTTATCTAAAACGTCCCGAGCGGGAACCCAGCAGCGCTCCTCAGGACCATAGCCCTCCCAGTCCACAAGATATTGCAGCCCGCCGCGGACCCGGCGGGAGTCAAGCAGGCGATGCACGGTGAACACAGTCTGACCCTGGAAGATGCGGGGGGGTGGGGGGTTCCTAGGGGCAGGGGCATACGTGGACGTCAGTATGGGCCGCAACAGGGAAACATGGAATGTGTGGTTGATCCTTAGAGTCCGGGGCAACTGGAGCCAGTAGGAGACAGGGTTCACCCTGCGCACCACCTTGAAGGGACCAATGTAGCGAGGAGCCAGCTTGCGGTTCTCCACCCGCAGTGGAAGGTCCTTAGTGGACAGCCAAACCCGCTGCCCAGGGCGGAAAGCGTGGGCAGGTCTTCTATGGCGGTTGGCCTGAGTCTGGTTGGTTCTGGAGGTCTGGATGAGGGTCTTCCTGACCTTGCTCCAGGTCTTGCGACACCGTCTCACATATTGGTTGACCGAGGGCACCCCAGCGTCCTCCTCCTGGTCTGGGAACAGAGGTGGCTGGAACCCGAATTGGCACTGGAATGGCGACAGCTTGGTGGCCGATGACTGCAGGGTGTAGTGGGCGTACTCTGCCCATGGCAGCCAGGTGCTCCACGATGTCGGGTTATCCATAGCCAGGCCTCGCAGGGTGGTTTCCAGGTCCTGGTTGAGCCTCTCCGTCTGGCCGTTGGACTGTGGGTGAAACCCAGAGGAGAGGCTGGCAGTGGCTCCGATGACCTTGCAGAACCTGTGCCACACTCGGGAGGAGAACTGGGGCCCTCGGTCTGAGACGATGTCCTGTGGGAGACCAAAGACTTGGAAGACATGATTAAAAATAAGTTTCGCTGTTTCAAGAGCAGAAGGGAGTTTGCACAGTGGTATGAAGTGGCAGGTCTTCAAGAATCTGTCGACTAAAACCAAAATGACAGTGTTACCTTGAGACTCAGGGAGACCCGTGATAAAGTCAACTACCATGTGGGACCAGGAACGCCGGGGAATGGTCAGAGGATGCAGGAGACCCTGGGGACGCTGTCACGGGTTCTTTGTTCTGGTGCAGACCTCACAGGACAGGACAAATGACCTTACTTCCTTCTCCATGTTAGGCCACCAGAAGCATCTTTTCAGGAAGTCCAGGGTCCTCCGAGCTCCCGGGTGGGCGGTGAGAGGGGAAGAGCGACCCCACTGGAGAACCTTGGCCCGGGCTTGATGTGGGACGTACAAGAGGCCCGGTGGCCCCGACCCAGGACCGGGGTCCTGGCGTTGGGCTCGTCGGACGGCCTCCTCAATACCCCAGCGGACAGGGGCCACAATCCAGGACACAGGGATGATAGGCCCAACTTCACTCGCCCTGTTAATGGCAGAGAACAGCCTGAACAGTGCATCAGGTTTGGTGTTCTTGCAGCCGGGGCGGTACGAGAGGGTGAAGTCAAACCAACTGAAAAACAGGGCCCACCTAGCCTGTCGTGGGTTCAGTCTTTTGGCTTGCTGGAGGTACTCCAGGTTCTTGTGGTCAGTCCAAACCAGGAATGGATGTTGCGCTCCCTCCAGCCAGTGCCTCCACTCCTCAAGGGCCAATTTGACCGCTAGCAGTTCTCGATCCCCCACATTGTACCGGGACTCCGCAGGACTCAGGCAGTGGGAGAAGTAAGCGCAGGGGTGCAGCTTTCCTTCCGAACATTGAGAGAGCACCACGCCGACACCACTGTCCGAGGCGTCCACCTCCACGATGAATGGTTGGGAGGTGTCTGGGAGGACCAGAATGGGTGCCATGCAGAAGCGATCCTTGAGGTCTTTGAACGCCTTTTCTGCCTGAGGAGACCAGACATAAGATCCACCTGTCCCTTTGGTGAGGTCCGACATGGGTGCTGCTACAGAACTAAAGTTCCTGATAAACTTGCGGTAGAAGTTAGCAAATCCTAAGAACCACTGAACCTCTTTGACGGACTTGGGACTGGGCCAGTCCCGGACGGCCAGGGTCTTGGCTGGGTCCATTTGGAGTTGGCCTGTCCGTACGATAAAACCCAGAAAGGAGACCTCGGGAACATGAAATTCGCATTTCTGGGCCTTGGCGAACAGATTGTTCTGTAGCAGCCTCTGGAGAACCTGGCGGACATGGTGGCGGTGCTCCTGCATGGTCTTGGAAAAGATAAGGATGTTGTCGAGGTCGACAAAAACGTACAGGTTAATCATGTCCCTCAAGACGTCGTTGATTAGGGCCTGAAAAACAGCTGGTGCATTGGTGAGTCCGAAGGGCATCACCTGGTATTCGTAGTGCCCAGACGGGGTGTTAAAGGCAGTCTTCCACTCATCTCTTTGTCGGATACGGATGAGGTGGTATGCGTTCCATAGGTCCAACTTGGTGAAGACGGTGGCGCCTTGGAGCAGGTCGAAGGCTGTGGACATCAGCGGAAGGGGATATCGGTTGCACACAGTGATCTTGTTCAGGGCCCTGTAGTCAATACATGGTCGGAGCCCCCATCCTTCTTGCCGACAAAGAAGAAGCCGGCACCAGCAGGTGAGGTGGAGGGTCGAATGAACCCAGAGACCAGGGCATCTTTGAGGTATTCCTCCATGGCCTTGCGTTCTGGCTGAGAGAGGGAAAACAGTCTGCCACAAGGAGGGGTAGTCCCAGGGAGCAAGTCGATGGCACAGTCGTAGGCCCGGTGCGGAGGAAGAACGGCGGCCCTGCTCTTGCTGAAGACCTCCTTGAGATCCCAGTACTCTGTGGAAACTTGAGATAACTCGGTGAGATCAGGGGGCTCGGCAGGAGACACAGGAGAGCTGGAGAGCAGACAAGAGGCATGGCATGCAGGGCCCCATTCCACAACCTGGCTTGTTACCCAGTCTATGTGAGGGTTGTGGCGAGTAAGCCAAGGAAGGTCTAGAATCACTGGGAACTCTGGTGAAGGAATCAGGTGCAGGGATATTTCTTCCTTGTGACCTTGAGACTGGAGGAAGACTGGAGAAGTTACTTGGGTGACTCTTCCATCACCTAAGGCTTGGCCATCCAGGGCAGACACAGACAGTGGGACTTCAAGAGGTGCAGTCGGGACATTGATACTTTGGGCGAAGTGAATATCCATAAAGTTCCCAGCCGCCCCTGAGTCTAACAAAGCTTGACAAGAGTGGACAAACTCACCCCAGGAGATGGAGACCGGGATGTAGATTCCTTGGCCAGGGAGTTCAGGAGAGAGGGTAGGCCCCATCACAACCCTCCCTCGGCTGGACGGGGTGGTCTTTTTTCCGAGAGTTCGGGACATGATGCTCGGAAGTGACCAGGCTTGCCACAGTAGATGCAGCACTTGTCCCTCCTTCTGCGCTCCCTCTCAGATGCGGAGAGGCGAGTACGACCCACTTGCATGGGTTCTGGACAGTCACTGGAGGAGGTAGACGGGCTCCAGGTAGAGGTAGGGAGGCTGGGGGGGCTCAGGACTTGGCGGCGTTCTCTCATCCTGTTGTCCAGATGAGTAGAGTGTGAGATGAGAGTTTCGAGGTCACTTGGGCATCCAATAGAGGCCAGGCCGTCCTTGATGGGGTCAGACAGACCATGGTGGAAGGCTGACACCAGGGCAGTCTCATTCCATCCACTTACTGCTGCTAGCGTCTGGAACGAGATGGCGTAATCTGCGACGCTTCCTCCTTGCCGGATGGACATGAGCTTTCTGGCTGCGTCAGCACTGATGTCCGCCTGGTCGAAGACCCGAAGCATCTCCTCAGTAAATAGCTCAAAATCAGAGCACTCGGGTCCCCGTCTCTGCCAGATAGCTGTTGCCCAAGCTCGTGCCTTACCAGCTAACAAGGTTATCACAAAGGCGATCTTGCGGCGATCCGTAGTGTAGGTGGTAGGCTGTAGCTCAAAGGTGAGGTGGCACTGGGTAAGGAACTCCCGGCACTCACCGTGCTTGCCGTGATACCTCTGTGGTGCAGGAAGGCTGGGTTCGCGAGGTGAAGGAGACAGTGTGGCGGGAGGCACTGGAGCAGGAGATGCAGGCAGAGGTGTCAGCTGTGCCAGGGTTTTCCCAATTTGCTGAAACAGTTCCTCGTGGCGAGCAAGGGCCTCACGTTGGCTGGTGAGTGTTCGTCCATGAGCTTCCATGGTCACTCCGAAGCGTGCCAAAGCTGCCATAATTCCCTGAAGGTTGGCCGGGTAGACAGTTGAAGCAGCCTCTGCTGAGTCGGTCATGACAGAGTCTTTCTGTTAGGGTTTTGCTGGGATTCGAACCTGGTTCACTGGTATGATAATCCAGCAAACCCCCACTAGGCCACCAGGGGGATGACTCAAATGCAAAGGCGTGAGGCGGAAGTAGAAAAAGTATCAAAAGGTTATTACAATATTTACAAAAATCCAAAAAGCTCAGAAGATCTCATCTCATTATCTCTAGCCGCTTTATCCTTCTACAGGGTCGCAGGCAAGCTGGAGCCTATCCCAGCTGACTATGGGCGAAAGGCGGGGTACACCCTGGACAAGTCGCCAGGTCATCACAGGGCCGACACATAGACACAGACAACCATTCACACTCACAGTAGAGTCACCAGTTAACCTAACCTGCATGTCTTTGGGGGAAACCGGAGTACCCGGAGGAAACCCACACGGACACAGGGAGAACATGCAAACTCCACACAGAAAGGCCCTCGCCGGCCCCGGGGCTCGAACCCAGGACCTTCTTGCTGTGAGGCGACGGCACTAACCACTACACCACCGTGCCGCCCAGCTCAGAAGATGAAGGGAAAAAATAAGAAATATCCAAAGTACAAAATAAAAACCAAAAAACCAGAAAAGAAAAGGCAAATATACCAATGCTCAGAAGATCCAAAAACACAGTAAATACTAGGTCCAAAAAGCAAAGCAAAGTGCAAAACCAAAAAGACAAGGAACATGGTACAGAGGAAACTGGAGCTAAACATAACAGCACATAGACTCCGTGACAAGAGGACTGAACTCAGGGGTATAAATACACAAACTTAAATAGGCCACAGGTGACACTAATGAGGACTAGGCGGGGCACAAGACACATGGAAAACAACAAACATAAAACACAGAAACAGTGGTGGCCTCTAGAGGCCAAAACAAACATGACAAGAAAATGAAATAACAGTGGCCTCTAGAGGCCAAAACAGTCCCAGTCCTAACACTCTCGCAGCCTGCTGGCAGTTCCACAGGTGACGTCACGAATCTGGCTCCAGACTCCCTTGGGATTTTTCCAGACACGTTTTGTTATTTTATTTTATTTTCTGCTGTAGACAGATGGCCTTGTGCAAAATTACCCTTCTGGATGAGTGTGTAGAGGGACATACTTTCATATAAAAAACATGAAATTGGTCCAGAATATGCACTTTACACTGCAAAACATAAAAATCTTAGAAAGTTTATTTATCTATTTTCAAGTCAAAACATCTAGCCACCCTTATTATAAGTGTAACCCAGGTTCTCCTGTTTACCAATATAACTAAATGCTGAGGGAGACTGGGCCTGAGTTCGTAAAGTAAAAGGTTTACCCCTTATATCTGAAAGTTATTCTAATTTTACTAACTCACTAATTTACAGTAAGGACCACCACACTGTTTTAGAAAAACCAAAACCTTTACAGGTATTTATTTACAAAAAGACAAAATGAAAGCTGTTATAAAAAAGTAAATAAGAATTTTTTCAAACGCAAAAATAAAAATAAAATAAAGTACAGGGTCTCTTTACACGGTGTACGTCAGGTTCTAGGAACTCTGGTTTTATACCCTATAAACCAAAACTAAAATAAAATGTCCCTGGTCTCAATTTCCTTTAACTTCAATAAACTCAAAATTCACCCGTGGGCCCACACACACACTCCAAATAACCCCAAACTCAGGTTGCAGGCCTGTGCCGAAGCTCGGGTGCGGTGAGACCTAAAACTTTTCGGTCACTTCACTCAAAAAAGAGCATAAACTAAGAAGCACGTGCAATGTCAAAGTCAGTAAGGTACTCACAAATCCAAATGAGGGACAAAAGGGATAGCAGAGGATAGTTAATGGCGACCACAGAGGCCGAGGGCAGTCACAGTCCACAAGTTGCAGTCCGCATGCAGCATCCAAGTCCGGGAAAGAAAAAAAACAGCAGGGTCCATCCACCAGCAAAACTCGTCTCAATCTTGTTTTCACAGCGTCCGTCTCCTTTAACGGCACAAAAGCGAATTGAGCCACAATATCTGAGCTATAACATTCAGTTATACCCGAACGCCAGGTCATACTTAGCGCTAGCTTATTTTAGCATTGGGAAAACAGCAGACATGGAATGTTACGTTAGCATAGCATGTATCCAAACGCATCTTTTCAACTACAACATGAAGTTACAGCTCGAACTAAAAATGTACATTATATTTACCTTCTGTAGTTCACAGAAAAGCATATTACACACAGGACCACGGGTAGTCGTCCTCGATGATAATTCTCAAAATGTTTCCCACAATTCCTTCGCTTCCTTCAGGACTCTGACTGAAAAAACGCTCCGTCACTCTCCGGTTCAACTACGCTTAAAACCACAGCGTGAACTTCCCGCCCCGTTCCAACATAACTGCATGAATTGGATTGGCTGATTACTTGCTTCTGACCAATGACAACACAGAAATCAAATGACTGACGTACAACTTAAAGGAAAAGTTAGATTTCACAGTAATCACACTCGTGCTCAAATCAATTTCTCATCTTTTATATAACAGACCTTTTTAACCATATATCTATTTATTTCTTATTATTTATTTTTTCTGTAAGTAGCGTAACTTATTAAATTGTACATATATTTATGTTTTATCCAAAACATTTTTTTTCAACCTAAATATTATGAACTCTTTAACAAAACTAATATACATATACTAATTTTTATGAACTGACTTAAAATGTTACACAGGGTTACATAAGACATAATTGCCCAACAAGCAAAACCTCATTTAGCTAGAAAGGCTAGTTTTTAGACAGTCCATCTTAAAAATCTTGTATAGACAAAATGTCTTGAAAAAGTCTTATTTGGAGCACCTTTGAAAATAAAACAAGTTTTAAAAAAAAAAACAAGTAAGTACATTTTGGACATTTGTCAAATGCGGTTCATCTTGTTTCAAGAAAAAAAAAACAAAGTATGCTTGTTTTGGGAATAAATGAACTTTACTGAAATCTTTGAATCTTTCATTACTCTAGACCAGACAAGTGCCTTCAAAAAGGCTATGAGTGACTGGAGGACAAGTTCAGTGGTTTGTTTTTTTCCCACCCACTCATGAGGTTTTTGCTTATGTGTATGAGGGGTTTACAAGATCAGGCACCAAACAAACAAACAAAACAAACAAATAGTCAGTGCCCCCAAAATGCACTGTTGCTTTGGCATTGTGTAAGCACTGTAAGTCAAAATGCGTAGACTTTTTTTTTTTTTATTATTATTTTTTGGTGCCTGAGGTCCTGGGGAAGTGGAATCTTAAGAGACGTTTTAATGTTTGAATGTTGAAATGGGAAAAAAAATAAACTTGTTGCAATGCTACACGTGTCATCAACTTGATTCAAGATGGTCTCTGGTCTCATATCTAGAGTATTTTACTAATTACAGGTCACAAAAGGAGAATCTTTTAAGCTAGCAATGCTTAGTTGTAGAATTTAACAATCCTAATATTAGTATATTTATCTTAAATTCAGTTTTTACTGCTAAGACTTTGTCATGAATTTAAGTGAAATACCCTTAAAATGAAATAAATAAAAATGACTTGAATGGCTAAATGTAAGAAGTACGATCTTGTTATAAGAACTATTTAGATTATTTTGAGTTAATCAGATCTCACATAATAAGTTCCCCAATCTTATTTTGGAATTATTTCATCTAAAAACAGGTTAGATTTTTCATCTTACTTTAAGAAATCTTACCAAGTCAAATTTGACTAGTTCCATTGGCATATTTTTTTCACCTGATTCAAGCAAATATCCTTTGTTTTAATCTTTTATTTTTTATTTTTGAAAGGCCATTTTTTGCAGTGTAATGTCAGCCTCTCCTCAGAGTGTCACCCTGAGTCCAATGGCCAGATGAAGAGGTTGAACCAAGAGGTCAAGAGGTTCCAGTGAGCCTAGTGCCACAACCACCAACACAACTGAAGCAGGTCCTTCCCTTGGTCCAATAACTCCAGAACTCCCTCACCCACTCATCCACAGGCCTCACCCAATTCCACTGTTTGATGGGATATAACTTCCTGCTGGTTAGGAGAACCTTTCAGTCACTACGTTTACATGCACATAGAGAGAATCGAATTTCTGCCGTTGCTCGACTGAAATCGAAGTTCAAAATGCCATGTATACACCTTAATTCGGCTGAAATTGAACCGAACTTGATTTCTCGGAATCGAGCTACACGACCTAGTTTATGTGATTTCTGCCGAGCTACTGTGTGCATGTATACCCTATCGAGCTAGTTGTCGAGCTACTTCCGGAAGTGACGAGTGACGAGACCACAAGCGGGAAAACACAACAGCCTCGGTCGGCATGACAACAGTAGTAGCGAGCAGCAGAAGAGGTCAGGAGGAACAAACGAAGAAGAGAAAATGGCGATGTAGAGCTCTCTGAAGTGTGGGTGGAGCACAGAGGACGGCAGGACAAAGCTTCTGGTACTAATAGGCTTTTTATTGTCAGACTTTTCAGTTTAACAGCCTACTTTTATTCTTGAGAGAAAAACAAACACACACACACGCGCGCGCGCTGTGTTCTAGTCCCGGGATGAGCTCTCCCCTCTGCTCTCCCTCTGCCTCCTTAAATAGGGCGCGGTTACTGGGAAGACACACAAACACAGGTTAATTACCGTCAGGTGAAGTGATTCTGCCACTCACCTTCCCTGGCTCCGCCCTCCCGTCACAGACCGGTGCTTGACCACGCCCCCACTGCCACAGGCAAGCAGAAACGTGCACTTCTGGAGCAATGAGGAGACAGAGTTCATGCTCATTCAGCTTAAGGAGTTGAATATATTAAAATTCATGGACGGGAGAAAAATGCGCAATGGAGAACACAGAACTGATCACTTTTTGTTTACACTCTTGAATAGCTCTTCTTCATGACAACAACCGGAAGTGTACCAACACGATGGGGCGTGTTGCGCCACCTGTGGCTCGGGTGCACAATGCACCTCACACAATAGCCCGATTTCATTGTGTGCATGTAGGATTGGATTTCTCTGGCACCCTGCTGGGACCTTCAGCTCGATTACCGACAGCAGCTCGATTTGCATGTGCATGTAAACGTAGTCAGTGTGCCTGTAGTGGAGGATGAAGTGACCATACCTGGTAGGTGGTGCATAACTTGAAAGGGACAGTTCAAAACCAAAAGGGACAAGCAGACGGCCACTGTCACTGTAATGGAAATTTCTAATAAACACTTCAGAATGCTTAGCAGTCGTCTTTTCAGTTATTTATTATAGTAGATCATATAAACAGATATATAAAATAGGAAAGGAAAGAGAAGAATAGAAGAAGACACCACTTCTGATGATGCCGAGAGTACGTGCACTCTGAGTTGTGTTTTAGTGGCTGTTATCTATTATACTCTAAAGGCATTCGCTTACTGCTCACGTCTTCACGTGATTGGCTCAAGATTTTCTATGAAGCTTTGTTAAAGTGTGCACCTGGCGTGCTCTGGTATGTGCAGGCGGATGCGTAGTTATGGAGAACTCAGGCACCCTGCTTATCACCAAGGCCACAGAAAGGTGATTACGGTACAACATTGGAAAAAACATCTTTCTCAGTATATTAGGCCACTTGAGCTCAACACACAGAAACACAGGGAATAATAATGTTCGTCCATTAAATTTCCCTCACATTTCCCCCCTTATTATTCTATAGGATAATAATTGCTAAAGGAAAGAACTGTACACAGTTTCAGTGATAAGAGTTCCCAGAGAGATTCGACTTAACACGTCATTGAGTGTACAGGGATAATGCTAAGGCTGTTTTGTAAGACATAGACATCTTAAGTTAATGCTAGCAAGCTATATACATAGATCAGGAAACAATAGAACAGGAAACAACCACAAATGAAAATGTTTTAAGTTCAGGCTAATTTCATGTCAACTGTGCTGATGTCATCGAACGATGGGTTATAGTCTTCGTGTGGGTTTGGAGGCCAGTCAGGCAAGTCGTCTGAGTCTATTTTCACCATCTGGTAACCGATATTTGTCAGCTGCCTCTGAAACACAGACATACAACATTGACAGAAAACAGGGAGCAAACATAGCATCACAATCACTAAGCCCAGGACCGGTATGGTGGATGGAATCAGAGTCTTCCATCCACTGAACTAACACAATCAGCTGTCTTCAACTCCTCCATGTTCATCTGCTCGTAATTGTTCAGCAACCTTGCGCATCTTGTTCAGTGCCTCAGTGATGTTACCGAGTTAACCCTTGTCCTTCTTGACATTTGTTGGTGCTCAGAGGGCGGGCACGCCCTATCAGCCCTCGTCCCACCTCACCGGGACTTGGAGGAAACTCAAAACCCTAACACTTGTCTATTGGCTAGACACTGAAATACTCTTCCCTATAGAGGGTGCATGCATGATTGATGTGATACTCGCACTGTTCCATGCAGTGATGCCTTTCTTCCTCACGAGCTTTAGTCAGCGTCTGGGTCACTTAGGCCTTCTTTTCCCTCCTGCTCAGCCAGTTCAGGAACCCTCCTGCAGTGGCTAGCGTGGATCCATGTCACTCTGCCCGTGACCTTCACTGCCATTGGGGTCATGAGCAGGACCTGGAATGGGCCATTCCACCGTGGCTTGTTCCACTTGGTTTGTCAGAAGTCCTTCACCACGATCCAATCCCCGGTTGTAGATCCCTCAGCGGGCTTGGGAAGTGCTTCTTTTACCTGTTTGTGGATAGATTTCAAAGCAGAGGACAACGTTGCACAGTAATTCAACATTGCATCATCACACAGTGTGGTGTCCGGCAGTGTTCCTTGAGCTGGCCCTATCCCCGTGTTGGGTACTCGTCCAAACAGAATTTAGAATGGGCTTAACCCATGTTTAAGCCTAGTTTGCATCCTCATTTGTGTGAGTACTACAGGGAGGACCTTTTGTCCATCCTAGCCCTGTTTCCGCACAAGCTTTGCTTAGTTTATTTTTAAGGGACCCATTTTCCCTCTCTACTGCTCCCGCACTGGCAAGATGGTAGGCACAATGTTGTTTCAGGTCTATCCCTAGGAATGCTCCTATTTTCTTTAGGGCTGCATTAACAAAGGGGGTTCCATTGTCACTTGAGATTTTGCTAGGTATACCCCACCTAGGAATTATATCTCTCAGGAGTGCTTTGACTACCGCCTCTGAGTCTTGTTTAGCTGTGGTTAATACTTCAACCCATTTTGAAAACATGTCAACTATTACCAGGCAATACCTTTTCCCTTCACTAGGTGTCAGTTCAATAAAGTCCATTAGGAGGTGATCAAATGGCTTGTCTGGTATTGGGTGTGCTGCTTGAGTTAGTCTGATACCTTGACCTGCATTATGTTGTGCACATATCAAGCATTGCTTGCAAAATTTCACAGCATAATTTGAAAACCCCTTTGTGAACCATCTCTTTGTTACTTCTGCTACCATCCCCCCTTTTGACACATGGGCGAGCCCATGTGCCAATTTTGCATAGAAAGAGAACATGTGTTTTGGTAGACAGGGATGGCCCGAGGGACAAACCCAGACCGAGTTTGCAAGGATACAGCCTGCCTGTTTCCAGACTCGTCTCTCGTCCTGGGTGGCAGTGCTCTGCTCTGAAGGTCTGCTAGCTGTAAACAGGGGGTAGAAACCTGAGGAAAAGCAAGGTTAGAGGGTGAACTGGAAGCTGAGGCTGCACATTTAGCTACCGCGTCCGCCCTGGCATTCCCTTGAGACACAAGATCAGTATTGTTAGTATGGGCAGCACACTTACACACAGCAATGGCTCTAGGGAGTAGAATAGCATCCAACAACTCAGAGACTAGTTTATGATGTGCAATGGGAGATCCTGTGCTAATGAGAAAATTTCTGTTTCTCCAAATGGTGCCAAAATCGTGCACAACGCCAAATGCGTACCTACTGTCCATAAAAAATATTGACAGATTGCCCTGCTGCCAATTTGCATGCCTCAATGAGGGCACAGAGCTCTGCGGCCTGCGCTGACAGGTTCGAGGGCAGACACGACGCCTTGAGGACCTTGTGATCTGAGACTACAGCAAAACCTACTTTGTTCTTTCCTGTCTCTGGGTCTCTGGAGGCTGAACCATCCACATAGAGGACCATGTCTGGATTTTCCAAAGAGTCACTCTTTAAGTCTGTCCTGGGGGAACAAAAATCATTAGTGAGAGCAACACAGTCACATGTGGCTCTCCATCGTCCTCTGTAGGGAGAAGGGAGGCAGGATTCAGAACAGTACAACGTTTCACAATGATGTTAGGCATATCAAGTATGACAGTGTTATACTTCAATCATCTCTGTGCTGACAAATGTGACGTCTTTTTCTCCAACAGAAGCAGGGAGACAGCATGTGGGACCAAAGGGTGAGGTTAGAATACCCCACAATATTTCTGGAGGCAGTTATCGCCTTTTCAGCTGCAGCAACTGCACGCAGGCAAACAGGAAGTCCATCCGCCACTGGATCCAGCCTGCTGGAGAAGTAGGCTACAGTTCTCAATCTATCCCCATGTTTCTGCAAAAGAACAGAGGTCATAAAACCCTTCCTTTCATCTACACTTTGAACAAAATGGTTTATTGGGGTCAGGCAGTCCCAGCGTGGGTGTGGTCTGCAGAGCGCTCTTTACGGACGTCAAGTGTGCGCGGGACAGCTGCAGCATTGACTGCTTGCAGATCTTGGACAAACCTCCACTCATTGGGCTGGGACGGTTTTCTTGCCTTCTTAACTGGAAAAAATAGGGGTTCACATTGGAAAGTCCTGGCAAGGGACAATTACATCTGCCTTCAGCAACGAATCAAAGACCGGTTTTATACCTGCGATTGCTTCTGGTTTGAGTGGGTACTGGGTCTGTCTAGGCCTGAAATCTGATTTGGGGGTGATCACCACTGGTTCAGCATTCTTTATTCGGCCTACATCATGTTTACCCTTCGCCCAAACGGAATTTGGAACTCCCGCCAATTTGGGGTGCACCTCTGCTGGAGTTATGCCTGTGGAAACAGAGACAAACAGGCCACTATGGCTGGGGTCCCCAGGATCCCAGTCATCAGTGGCTAATATTACGCTGCGCTTAACATGCACACACATAGCATGACTTTGTTTGTAGACCCCAAGCTTTTGGCAAAACAACACACTAGGGTCCTCTGTTTGGGACCATTCATTGCCATTGGCTGCGCACTTCTTGACCCACTCCCCCACGTCTTTCCAACGGGCGGCTCATGGCTTTGCTAATGAGACATGGGGCATAGAATTAATGATGTCAAGGAAATCATGCTGGCAGCAGCCAACCTCAGAGTCCTCTGACACAAGGCCGCGTATAACATGTTTGAGAACACTACAATGAACATTGATGCAGCTGTTCGGACAACGAGTAAAATGGACCTGCACAGTGCAATAATGTTTAGACCAATATGTAGTTTTGAGGGTCAGTCTTTCACATGCTTGGGAGTCTGCAAACCAAGTCTTTTCAAACTCTACATCTTGCCCTTGGTGAACATGTGCTGTACAATGCAAATCTTCCTCTTTCATATAATCTGTGTCAACTGATGAGGTGTTCAAGTATGCAGGCTGTACAAGGTGTTTGGGAGTTTGTGTGAGTTGATCTGAGCAGAGCCACCAGACATGCACATACAGGGGGCTTCCAAACCCATACTGCACACTGCACATTTCACTTACTTCAATAAGCCTCGGTCACAACTGGCCGTACGTACTCCTACGGCCGGTCTACGTGCAAAAAATGCAAGAAACGCATGGAGGGCGCGCGTGAAATGCACGTAGGGCTCGCGTGTGACATGCTGATTTTCGAGCCGTAGACTGGCTGCAGACTGGCCGCAGAGATTCTTTGTCATGTCAAACAAACTCTACGGGCGCTTGCGTTTTTTTCAGGTTGCAAGACAAACTTACGGCCAACGTGCGTCTTTCTCCATGAACAAAAAAAAGCAGCGATTTGGGAAACGCCAAAAATCGCACGGCCAAAAAATCGTACGTCCGGTTGTGACCTAGGCTATAGTTAGTCCATCTGGAGTGGACGTGAGATTTACTCCTAATTTGCACATTAAATCACATGCTAACAAATTTACTGGACATGTATGTGAGATGAGAGGGACGTAACTATTCCTCCCTCGCTTTTACATGGGAGGTTGACTGAGAAAGTTTCGGTCACAGGTCGTCCTGAGATGCCCATCGTCTGAATAGAATTTGAGCTGAGCGGTGGGTCTACTGGAAGTACCCCATGTTGTATCACTGAGTGTCCTGCTCCAGAATCTACTAAAAAGGTTAACACATGCCCACACACAGGGAGGGGCATACAGGGGAGTTTAGAGAAGGGAGTAGTTATGTATTTTAACAAACTTAATGCAACTTCAGGTGTATCTATCTGGACTGGTGTGTCGGGCGTTTCTGTGTAGTCTTGCTGTTGCATGCAGGTGCTGCTACTAATGTGTTTAACGTTATGTGAATGCTCCTGTCTATGTGTATGTGTATCATCAGGTGTGTGTGTGTGTTACCTCCCCTGTTCTCTGTGTGGGGCCCGTTCCCGGAGTCCGCCCATCAGTCTGCTTTGCTGTACTCCTCACAGGGCTTCTGGCTGCTACTGTGGAGACAATTTCGAGCAATGTGTCCCTTCTGATTGCAGTTGTAGCAGGTTGCGCCTTTTATCCAGGACAAGTCACCCCAGGTCGCCCTGTCTCGGCCCCTACCTCGACCTCTTCCTCTAGGTCCAGGCTGAGCAGTCTGGAGAAGAGTAAGAGTGGTGGCGTGTAGGTCTTGGTCTCTTTGTGTTGACTTTATCTTCTCCTTTCCTTTCAGCAGCTTTCTGCATGCACAGCGTACTGCTCGATCTTGGTGAGGCTCAGGAGTGCCCTCCACTGCAGCCAGGTTCACGGGCCTGGTCAGGCCACTGTGTTTTTTTTTTCCTCATGCGCAGCAGTGAGACGGGCAAGAATCGCTGACACCATTTCACCGTCTTCTTGCTTACACATACTGATCTTAGTAATGTCTATGTTCAAGGGAAAGCACTGTCCAGACGAGCACAGAGAGCAGTGATGGTATCTCTATACTCACCATTGCCAGCCGCATTCCAGTCTGGTGTAGTCACTCACTGGTCAGCTTCCGGCCACTCTTTGGAAACCTTGTTCCAATCTATACCCATCTTGGTCATGATTAGGCGGCGAAGTTCATGGGTAGTTGGTCGGAATTCTCTGTGTAGCCCTATGAGAATTTGATATTCATTAATAATAAATAGTTGGTATAATAAATACTTTGAATAAATAGAGTTCATAAATAGAATAAATAAGATCTAATTGAAAGGTTAAAAAGGTTAAAAACATTTGAGAGCTTTGATAATGAGAGTTCATTACATTGAGTATGTGGTGATGTCATGTTTGAAACATGTAAGGTAATACAATATGCATGCAGGATTTCTGGACATGTATATTTTTGTTTGCTTAATTATTATTTTCTGGAGGATATGAATAGCGGAAACGTTATTCTATTAATGTCAAGAAAGTTTCTGGAGAAGTATATATTTCGTTATGCTTTAATTTCTGTAACCAATCAGAAGCTTGAGAGTTGAGAGGTCGCAGGAAGTGAGTAGCAACTCGGGAGAAGACGAGGGAGAAAAACGCGAGACTGATGTGTGCGTGTTTTCGGGCACACTACCCACACCGGTTGGAGAAGAGGCATTGGAACACTGGCTCGAGCAGGCGCGTTTAATGGTTGAAGAAAGTGACTGCTCAAGTAAAGAAAAGCGAAGACGCATTATGGAGTGTCTTAGAGGACCTGCACTTGCAGTAGTGAAAGCAATACGAACAGCTGAGGCTGACGTCATGCCTGCTGAGTGCCTGGATGCTATTGAAAGCGCATTCGGTGCAGCTGAGTCAGGTGAAGACCTCTACTTTGAGTTTCGATTGTTGCAACAAGGAAAAGATGAGAAGCTGTCTGACTTCTTGAGGCGACTAGAGCAGTCTCTCACCAAAGTCGTTTCTAAAGGTGGTATTCCATCCAGCCGTGTGGACATCGCCCGAGTAGAACAGCTGCTCCGGGGGGCCATACATTCGGACTTGATGCTGATCCAGCTTAAGATAAGGGAGAGAAGGCAAAAACCCCCAAAGTTCTTAGAGCTTCTAGCTGAGATCCGGGCTGAAGAGGAGTACGCTGCTGCTAGAGTCAAGCTTAGTACATCCGTCCACAAAGTTCATGCCAACAAGGAAGTGGACAGTCATCAGACGGAAATACTGACCTTGAAAGCAGAGATGAAGGAGCTTAAGTCATTGTTTGCCACTATGAACACCAAGCCGTGCCAAGAAGTGACTGATGATGACAATGAGCTTGTTCCAGTACCAGTTTCTGTGGCTGAGAGCAGTGGAAATGCTGAGGTTGCAGCGTTGAAGAAGCAGGTGCGCAGGTTGCAGAATAAATTGACCAAAGGCGCTAAAGTCTCTGATTCGCCAGCTAATGCATTGAGGGTACAACCCTCAAAACCTGCTCAGTACAGTCAAAAGCCACAGAAAGCCAAAGTCCCTGATGATAGCATCTGCTATCATTGTGGCGAGCAGGGGCACTTCGCCAATAAGTGCCATAATGCAGAAAATCAGAGCAAAGTCTTTCAAAAGCTCATACAGTCACTCAAGAAAGCAAAGACAGGGCAATCACCTAGCCAAGAAGGTAAAAGCCCAGAGACTGTCTGTCTCAGTAACAAAAGTGAAGTTACTGAAGTGGGAGGTACACACCTGCCCAAAGGCCTTATAGGTCCCCCCTCTGTTGTACACATGCATGTAAATGGCCATCCATGTGAAGCTGTCTTAGACAGTGGATCACAAGTGACCATTATTTTCGAGAAATGGTACAAGCAGCACTTGACAGACGTACCAATCAACCCTGTCTCAGGCCTGGCCATATGGGGGTTAAGTGAGAACAGCTATCCCTATCTGGGCTATGTCGTTGTAGACATGGAGTTCCCTGAATGTATCAGTGGTTCCAAAGAATCCATCTCTGTCTTAGCACTGATATGTCCTGGCCCTAGAACACCTGACCAGATTCCAGTCATCCTGGGGACCAACACCAGTCTCTTCAAGCATCTGGCCAAGATCTGCAAAGAGACTGCCGGCGTGGACATAGCCGAGACCCTGGGGATAAGAACTGAGGAAGCTGTCCAGTCCAGTCCAGTGACCAGTGAGGGAGAAGACGTTGGATGCATCCAATGGATGGGTCCCGGGCCCCTGACCTTACCTGCTGGCCGGGTGTGTCAAGCCATCTGCCAGGTGACTACAGAGAAGTCATTCAACCAAGAAGTGCTGATGGTGGACGCTTCACCCACAGTTCCACTTCCAGCTGGTGTGCTGCTGCAGCCAATGGTCGTACCCAGTTCAGAGGTGAACGTGAAACATTTCCATGTGGTAGTATGCAACGAATCAGTACGCGATACAGTCCTCCCTGTTGGAACAGTGATGGGGAATTTGTGTCCTGCTGATCTGGTGGTGCCTGCCCTGCAGTCAAAGAAGATGTCAAGCACTGAGGTGAAAGCAAAGTTTGACCCTAGCCTCATTGACTTTGGCGACTCACCCATCCCAGAGCGCTGGAAATCCAGACTCAGGCAAAAGCTGTCAGAACGAGCAAGTGCCTTCTCTTTGCACGAATGGGATGTGGGGCTGGCAAGAGGAGTAGAGCATCACATCAGGCTGTCTGACGCCCGACCTTTCCGAGAGAGGTCACGGCGTTTAGCGCCCGCAGACATTGAAGATGTATGCAGACATCTACAAGATCTTCTGAAAGCTGGCATTATCAAGGAGTCCCGTAGCCCATATGCATCTCCGATAGTTGTCGCTAGGAAGAAGAATGGTAGTGTCAGAATGTGCATCGACTACAGAACATTGAATACCAGAACTGTACCTGACCAGTACACCACTCCTCGCATTGACGATGCGCTGGACTGCCTCACAGGAAGTAGGTGGTTCTCAGTGTTAGATCTACAGTCAGGGTACTATCAGATTGCAATGGCAGAACCTGATAAAGAGAAAACGGCATTCATCTGTCCGTTAGGGTTCTATGAGTTCGAAAGGATGCCGCAGGGTATCACCGGAGCCCCTGTGACATTCCAACGATTAATGGAACGTGCAGTAGGTGATATGAACCTGCTACAGGTATTAGTGTACCTAGATGATTAAATCGTGTTTGGGAAGTCCTTAGAGGAGCACGAAGAGCGGCTTCTCAAAGTGCTCGACCGACTCGAGGAAGTTGGACTTAAGCTTTCTCTTGACAAGTGCCAGTTTTGCCAACCCAAGGTGAAGTACGTTGGGCACATAATATCTGCAGATGGCATTGCCACAGATCCTGATAAGGTGCAGGCAGTCACCAACTGGCCTCGGCCGACAGACCTGAAATGCTTGAGGTCATTCTTAGGATTCTGCAGATATTATAGGAGGTTCGTGGCCAACTATTCAGCAGTTGTCAGACCCCTCACTGAACTCACCAAAGGGTATGCACCAACTCAGAAAGGCAAGAGGCATGTCAAGGAGAAGGATAAGACCTACCTGAAAGAGTCAAAACCGTTTGGAGATCGATGGGACCGAGCATGTACCGATGCGTTCCATTGCATCATCCAATGCCTCACTCATGCGCCAGTCCTTGCGTTTGCAGATGCCAACAAGCCATACATATTACACACCGATGCCAGCTTGAAAGGACTAGGTGCTGTGCTGTACCAAGAACACCCAGAAGGGCTCAGGCCAGTTGCCTTCGCAAGCAGAAGAATGAGTGCTACTGAACAACGTTATCCCATGCACCAACTTGAATTCTTAGCACTCAAGTGGGCGATTGTGGATAAATTCCATGATTACCTGTACGGAGCTAAATTCACAGTTCGAACAGATAACCTATGTGCTGACGACAGCTAAGCTAAATGCAACAGGACATCGCTGGCTGGCGGCCTTAGCCACATATGACTTTGACATCAAGTATCGGCCCAGCAAGACCAACATTGACGCCGACCTGCTTTCCCGAAACATGGCTAATGAGGCAGAGAGAGGAGAGTGGGCGGAGATACCCCAGAGTGGAGTGAAGTCCATCTGCCAAAGGGTTAGTGCGACTGAGGATGCTGGCTCACCACCCAGATATGTGGACCAGTTAGGTGCATCCCCTGAGTGTGTCCCTGAGGTGTTTGCGTTCCCCACTCACCTTAATCTGTGCTCATTGAAGCAGATGTCCAAATCTGAACTGATGGAAGCTCAGCAGAAGGATGACATCATCCGCCGAGTGATGGAAGCCATGAGAGAAGGAAAATGGCCGAATGACAAGGAGAATGCTCCTGAAATTACATTGTTCAAGAGAGAGAGAGACTGTCTTGTGCTGAAAGATGGGCTGCTACAGAGAACAAGCAAGCGACCTTCCAGAGAACGGGTGACACAGCTTGTGCTGCCTGTTGAGTTCCGAGGGGCTGTCCTGCGATCCCTACATGATGACATGGGACATCTGGGAGTGGAGCAGACACTTGACTTGTTACGTAGTAGGTTCTATTGGCCCAAGATGGCAGCGGATGCTGAACAGTACGTCAAGGACTGTGGAGAGTGTGTCTTACGAAAAACGCCTTGCAAGAAGGCAGCACCCCTACACCAGATCGTGAGCAATGGGCCGATGGACCTTGTTTGCATAGATTTCCTCTCCATGGAACCAAACTCGAAAGGGATCAGTAATGTGTTGGTCGTGACAGATCATTTCACGCGGTACGCCCAGGCATTTCCGACGAGGAACCAGAAAGCCCTCACTGTTGCCAAAATCTTGGTAGAGAAGTACTTCGTGCATTATGGCCTGCCATGCCGAATACATTCTGACCAAGGCAGGGACTTTGAAAGTAGGTTGATACGAGAGCTCCTGATGATCCTTGGGGTGAGGAAATCCAGGACTACGCCCTATCATCCTCAAGGGGATCCACAGCCCGAGAGGTTCAACCGCACTTTACTGTCTATGTTAGCGACCTTGGGGCATGAAAAGAAACGATCATGGAGTCAGCACATTCCATACGTCGTCCATGCCTACAACAGTACGAAATGTGATTTGACTGGATTTTCACCGTATCTACTGATGTTCGGCCGAAAAGCTAGGTTGCCGGTAGATCTGTGTTTCGGTACTTCAGTTGATGGAGCTGGAGACAGACATCATTCCAGATACGTTGAGAAACTGAAGGAAGATCTACAGAAAGCCTACGAGCTCGCAAGCAAGTCAGCTGACAAGACGCATCAAAGAAATAAAAGAGCGTATGATCAGAAAGTTCGTTTCCAGACTATTGACATTGGTGACAGAGTGCTTCTGAGAAACTTAGGGTTAAAAGGAAAACACAAACTCGAAAGCCGCTGGAACTCAGTGCCCTTTGTCATGGTCGGGAGATTACCCAACTTACCTGTTTACAAAGTGAGGCCTGAAGATGGGAAAGGTGGCATGAAGACCATGCACCGAGATCATCTCTTGCCCATAAGTCAGTCTCTGAGGATGCCAGACGTCGGAGGACATGAACCGTTGCCTGCCAGACCCAAGACAAGGCTACAGAGGACAAGAACCAAAGGCAGATCCAAAAGAAACGTGGAAAGAACACCGGACATGGATAATGATGACACGGATTCATCTTCAGACATGGAGTATGGACAGACTCGTAGATCCTACTGGAAAGGTCTGCATGAGCTCTTACCAAGAGAGACCTACAGAGAGCCCAATGTAGCAGATACCGGAGGGGATGAGGAGCCGGAGGTCCAGGAATCCGTTGAAGAGGATGAAAGAGTCTCAAGTCACCATGAAGAGGAGATGTCAGTCAACGAAGAGCCAGAGGAAGTCTCTGAACATGATGAATCTCCTAGACATGATCCAGACCAAGATGAGGAGTCGTCTCAGGCAGAAGATGATGTCAGCGAACACACCTCTGACGCTGATCACTCTGACTCTGAGCCAGCTCAAGAAGTTAAAATACCTGTTAAAACTCCTAGAGGAAAATCTAGTACTCCATTTAAGATTGAGCATAATCTTAGGTCTAGCTCTAGATCTAAAAGACGTGAAACCTGTAATTCGTTTGACTTACGATGAACCTGGAAAAGCTAGTGATAAGCCAATCACTATTGTCCATAAGGGCATTATTATTAAACTAGGTTGTTGAAGACAAAAGTAGTTAAATAATCTTTCCTTACTTTGTGTGTCTCATGAGGACATGCAGACAGTTAGAAGGGGGAGGATGTAGCCCTATGAGAATTTGATATTCATTAATAATAAATAGTTGGTATAATAAATACTTTGAATAAATAGAGTTCATAATTAGAATAAATAAGGTCTAATTGAAAGGTTAAAAAGGTTAAAAACATTTGAGAGCTTTGATAATGAGAGTTCATTACATTGAGTATGTGGTGACGTCATGTTTGAAACGTGTAAGGTAATACAATATGCATGCAGGATTTCTGGACATGTATATTTTTGTTTGCTTAATTATTATTTTCTGGAGGATATGAATAGCGGAAACATTATTCTATTAATGTCAAGAAAGTTTCTGGAGAAGTATATATTTCGTTATGCTTTAATTTCTGTAACCAATCAGAAGCTTGAGAGTTGAGAGGTCGCAGGAAGTGAGTAGCAACTCAGGAGAAGACGAGGGAGAAAAACGTGAGACTGATGTGTGCGTGCAAAGTTGGAAACGGCGAAGATAAGTTAAAATAGAAATGTGTAACCCATGTATTTCTGACCTGTAAACATAGTAGTAACACAAGTGAACGACTAGTGAATTTATTTCGTTGCTACAATGACTTTGGGACTGTTTAAGAAGACCTACTGCTACTCGTGGTAAAAGTTCGGGCAGTCGCCATTCATGTGTAGGTAAACTTTCATTGTGAGGTAGCTATGTCGAGTGCTTTGGAAAACGGACATTGTTCGCTGGTCAGGAGAACAGAAATGTCGCGGAGGGAGTCAGAGGACAATGTCTAGCTACGGCTGAAGTTTACTCCGCTGAAAACAACGTTAGCTGACCAAAGGAGCCGAGGTGCTGTGGAACACGCGTTGTTCACGCCTGCAGCTCGTGGATGCTGTGCTTGCTGGAGCGGGGAACTTTTCCTCTCTCATACATCATCTCGTCTCGACTCGCTCATCGCCTACTTGTACTGCTACGCACTCAAGCACTTCCACTTCGTCAAAAGCGCTGACTTTTGGGGTATTTGAAAGTAGTTTGCCGGCTTATAAGTTTCCTTTTCTATTTTTGAAAGTGTATTACTATGAAGGGATTATTTGAATGTGAATTGAAAGCTATACCAGGGGTATAGGATATTTTTTGTTGATAACTGAAAGAGTGAACAATTAATAATTCATTTAAATTTATGTGTGTATGTCTTAAGTGTGTGAATTTAAAGTAAACTAACATTTTGTTTTAAAACTGCCTGACCTATTACTTATTACTAGCCCATCTAATAACTAATAGTTATAAAGAACCTAGGGTAGCTAAACCCCTATGTAATTCCCTGAAAGGAGCAAAGGGGCCCTACATCTGCAAAACATCAACAGTTTGTTTCCAAATCTCTTTCCTCCTACCTCTCTCACATTGGGAAGAGAAGCCATGCTTTCCTTCATGTCAGCTGTCGTCCAGGGTCTGCGGACTAGAAGCACGCCATCAGCTCCAGCCACTTCCATCATTGGAAGATGAAGGACTTCAGACTTTAGGTTACGGCCTTGTGGACCCACTGGTGAGCATGTGGTCAGGTCCAGGAGGGTGTCTCTTCCATCGCCATATGCAAAACCGGATCTCGTGTGTGATGGAGAAGCGCTGAGAGGCGCTGATGCTGGAGGCAGCTGGTAGGCTGGGAGAGATTCCAGAGGCTCAGGGTTTTTTTTCTTTGTCTTGACTTCTCTCCCTTCTATGTGGGTGAAGCGCTTGTGGGAATGATGCTCCGCCTTGCTGAGGAGGCAGTGTGTTGGGGTGGTGGGGCAGACTCCAGGTCAGGGTCCATCTGAAATTTCAAACACTGAGAAGAGGGTGAGAGCCCTGCGTGTCGTTTCCCTCTTTTGTACTCTCTCTTAAGTGTTTCTTCTTTCCATGCAGAAAACGCCCTCCAGTTCCCTAAGAACTTAACATTATCTGCAGACTCTTCTTTTTCCTTCTGTTTCAACTTTTCTTCTAACTGTTCTATCTGCCTGGGACTAAAACTGCCCTTCTCAGGGAATCCTAAGTCCTTTACCCATATATCAAACTGTGCCAAATAATCCTCGCCATACGAGGTTTTCATAAACTGGATGTTTGGGCTGTCATAGGAACAGCCAATTCTTATTATAGCACAGGTAGCCTCACACTTACTTGCTTTTTCTTTTCTTTCCCTAACTTACTGTTTCTGTTCCTCATTGTACACTGTTATATCAATAGGTTATGACAACAATGGCTGAGTTTTTATTAGGATCACAAGAAGAGCAGGTTGGACTATGTCCAAAAATGCAACACAATAATCCTTTAGGTGTGTTCTTATTAGTAAACAATTTATCTGACATTTGCTGTAAACTAAAGTAGGTATCATTTAGCACAACAACCTCAAAGACAACTCACGCATGTGTACAAAATCTGTTTCTCTGTTTCAGAATTTGGAGGAGGACAGTACTCTGTTAATTCATCAATATTTTGCGTGCACACCAGTGTGTCTTTGCGTTTATGCGATAGAACCTCTCTATCCCGTTCCTCTGATGGGTCAGTTGTTCACACAGAACAAAGGGAGCAAGATTCAATTCCTACGAATCGCTGAACGTGAATCTGTCGAAACATGCACCCGTACTTCCCCTCCTCAAGTAGGCGAGCGATTACCCAGTCGTCACTTAGGCGGATAATTCTCTTACACAACCCAATAAACTACTCGCGGTTTATTGTCTCAAAATTGTTTTATCCATTGCCTGCAAACATATTGATGGTACCACAGCTTAGCAATCCTCCTGGGGTCGGGCAAACTTCTGTCCGTCTCTTATATCAGTCTTCCTTGACTGGGACAATCTCTGTCCATCTCTTATATCATTCTTTAAATACTAGGACAAATCTCTGTCCATTTCTTGTATCATTCTTTAAATACTGTTTCCACTAATTTCTTTACATAAGAATGCAAAGTTATCACTAACTGGTTCGGTGAGCCCTGATGGCCTGGTCTCTCGTCCAAGTTCTCAGCTCCGCACCGTAGCCTTGGGAGTGTTACGTCGTCCGAGTATCATACGCATAGGGCCCACCCAGGGATGCCACATTGTAATGGAAATTTCTAATAAACACTTCAGAATGCTTAGCAGTCGTCTTTTCAGTTATTTATTATAGTAGATCATATAAACAGATATATAAAATAGGAAAGGAAAAAGAAGAATAGAAGAAGACACCACGTCTGATGATGCCGAGAGTACACGCACTCTGAGTTGTGTCTTAGTGGCTGTTATCTATTATACTCTAAAGGCATTCGCTTACTGCTCACGTCTTCACGTGATTGGCTCAAGATTTTCTATTAAGCTTTGTTAAAGCGTGCACCTGGCATGCTCTGGTATGTGCAGGCGGATGTGTAGTTATGGAGAACTCAGGCACCCTGCTTATCACCAAGGCCACAGAAAGGCGATTATGGTACAACATTGGAAAAAACATCTTTCTCAGTATATTAGGCCACTTGAGCTCAAAACACAGAAACACAGAGAATAATAATGTTCGTCCATTAAGTCAGGGGTTTTCAAAGTGTGGGAGAGTCCGCCCCCCCTCAGAGAGCAAATAAACAACAGAGCCCCCCCCCCTTACAATTTTTGTTGTTGCTATACTTAATGTTCCATTCGTATTTAAAAAAAATGGTTGTTGTAAACATTATTTTTTTCTTTTACACATTTTAAACATCTGTGCTTTTTGAAAACATTATGTTTTTACACATTTAAAACATATGAGCTTTATAAAACATCTTTTTTTACACATTTTAAACATCTGTGCTTTTTTAAAACATCTTTTTTTACACATTTAAAACATATGAGCTTTATAAAACATCTTTTTTACACATTTTAAACATCTGTGCTTTTTTAAAACATCTTTTTTACACATTTTAAACATCTGTGCTTTTTTAAAACATCTTTTTTACATATTTTAAACATCTGTGCTTTTTTTAAAACATCTTTTTTTTTTCCACATTTTAAACATCTGTGCTTTTTAAAAAAAAACATCTTGTTTTACACGTTTTAAACATCTCATAGCATCGTTAGCTAGCACCTCTTGGCAGACAACACACTGTGGCAGTGGAGCATCTTCAGATCCAGTCCATGAAAATCCAAACTTTAAATAATCATGGTCATACTTCCTTCTTTTTTTGCTTGGCCCAGACTCTGTCTCCTCACTCACTGTAGCTTTAGGTCCTAAAAATCGATCCATTTTGTCTCTGGCAAAGGCTAGCTGAAGTTCGCTAAATGTCCGCAATAGTAACTTATTCTGGTTTATTTTTCCTCACGTTGCGCCCCCCCCCGAAGAACTCTGACGCCCCCCAGGGGAGGCGCGCCCCACACTTTGAAAAGCCCTGCATTAAGTCACTTGAGCTCAACATACAGAAACACAGAGAATAATAATGTTCGTCCAATAAATTTCCCTCACATCACCTTCACCAACCACCGTGACCAGGACAGGTAGTTTGGCTATCCACCACAGATCTCCAACTGAGACTACCTTCCCACAGGTTAAATCCTCAGTTCATTGGTCAATTTAGAAAAAAACAAGTAAACAAAGTGGTTTCTGCAACAACTACTGATATAAGAACCCAGTCCTGTAATGAATTACATTTTTAGCTTTGACTGGAATGTGAGCTGTTCAGAGTGTGAGGAATAAGAAAAATGTAAACAGGGTGTGTTCAGAATGAAGTTGAATGTTATGCTTTAAAAACATTAGGCAGGAAAACACATTTGTTTGTTTTTTTTAACCAAATGATTTGATATGTGGGTGGCACGGTGGTGTAGTGGTTAGCACTGTCGCCTCACAATAAGAAGGTCCGGGTTCGAGCCCCATGGCCGGCGAGGGCCTTTCTGTGCGGAGTTTGCATGTTCTCCCCGTGTCCGCGTGGGTTTCCTCCGGGTGCTCCGGTTTCCCTCACAGTCCAAAGACATGCAGGTTAGGTTAACTGGTGACTCTAAATTGACCGTAGGTGTGAATGTGAGTGTGAATGGTTGTCTGGGTCTATGTGTCAGCCCTGTGATGACCTGGCGACTTGTCGAGGGTGTACCCCGCCTTTCGCCTGTAGTCAGCTGGGATAGGCTCCAGCTTGCCTGCGACCCTGTAGAAGGATAAAGCGGCTACAGATAATGAGATGAGATTTGATATGTAAAGAGTCATGTGACCCAGCCCAACTGTCAGAATGATCAAACTTGATGGAACCTACCATGCTTTTACATTCTACCAGATGCTGAATAGTCTCTCCACTTCCTTCTGTGCTTAAATGTTCCTCTTTGATATTTACAGTGGTGCTTGAAAGTTAGTGAACCCTTTAGAATTTTCTATATTTCTGCATAAATATGACCTAAAACATCATCAGATTTTCACACAAGTCCTAAAAGTAGATAAAGAGAATCCAGTTAAACAAATGAGACAAAAATATTATACTTGGTCATTTATTTATTGAGGAAAATGATCCAATATTACATATCTGTGAGTGGCAAGAGTATGTGAAACTTTGCTTTCAGTATCTGGTGTGACCCCCTTGTGTAGCAATAACTGCAACTAAACGTTTGCGGTAACTGTTGATCAGTCCTGCACACCGGCTTGGAGGAATTTTAGCCCGTTCCTCCGTACAGAACAGCTTCAACTCTGGGATGTTGGTGGGTTTCCTCACATGAACTGCTCGCTTCAGGTCCTTCCACAACATTTCCATTGGACTAAGGTCAGGACTTTGACTTGGCCATTCCAAAACATTAACTTTATTCTTCTTTAGCCATTCTTTGGTAGAACGACTTGTGTGCTTCGGGTCGTTGTCTTGCTGCATGACCCACCTTCTCTTGAGATTCAGTTCATAGACAGATGTCCTGACATTTTCCTTTAGAATTTGCTGAGACAGGGACGTCGTGGCTCAGGTGGCTAAGGTGCCATACCATAACTCCAGGGACCCGGGTTCAATTCTGACCTGAGGTCATTTCCTGATCCCTCCCTGTCTCTCTCTCCTGCTCATTTCCTGTCTCTACACTGTCCTATCCAATAAAGGTGAAAAAAAGCCCCAAAAAATATTGTTAAAAAAGAATTCGCTGGTATAATTCAGAATTCATTGTTCCATCAATGATGGCAAGCCGTCCTGGCCCAGATGCAGCAAAACAGGCCCAAACCATGATACTACCACCACCATGTTTCATGGATGGAATAAGGTTCTTTTGCTGGAATGCAGTATTTTCCTTTCTCCAAACATAACGCTTCTCATTTAAACCAAAAAGTTCTATTTTGGTCTCATCCATCCACAAAACATTTTTCCAATAGCCTTCTGGCTTGTCCATGTGATCTTTAGCAAACTGCAGACAAGCAACAATGTTCTTTTTGGAGAGCAGTGGCTTTCTCCTTGCAACCCTGCCATGCACACCATTGTTGTTCAGTGTTCTCCTGATGGTGGACTCATTAACATTAGCCAATGTGAGAGAGGCCTTCAGTTGCTTAGAAATTACCCTGGGGTCCTTTGCGACCTCACTGACTATTGCATGCCTTGCTCTTAGAGTGATCTTTGTTGGTCGACCATTCCTGGGGAGGGTAACAATGGTCTTGAATTTCCTCCATTTGTACACAATCTGTCTGACTGTGGATTGGTGGAGTCCAAACTCTTTAGAGATGGTTTTGTAACCTTTTCCAGCCTGATGAGCATCAACAATGCTTTTTCTGAGGCCCTCAGAAATCTCCTTTGTTCATGCCATGATACACTTCTACAAACATGTGTTGTGAAGATCAGACTTTGATAGATCCCTGTTCTTTAAATAAAACAGGGTGCCCACTCACACCTGATTGTCATCCCATTGATTGAAAACACCTGACTCTAATTTCACCTTCAAATTAACTGCTAATCCTAGAGGTTCACGTTCTTTTGCCACTCACAGATATGTAATATTGGATCATTTTCCTCAATAAATAAATGACCAAGTATAATATTGTAGCGAGACCTTGATGTGGGTGGAGCACAGAAGCACGGCAGGAGGTTATTTGCATTCTGAATACTTTTCTTTATTGTTGCTTACACACACACACACACACACACAGGCTATTATTATCGAGCCCTCAGCACCGATCTCCCCTTCTCACTCTCCTTTTATAGGGCGCAGTCAGAGGTGGAAAGTAACGAATTACATTACTCGCGTTACTGTACTTGAGTAGCTTTTTTGTGTACTTATACTTTTTCAAGTAATTTTTAAAGAGTGTACTTTTACTTTTACTTAAGTATGTTTTCTTTTAAGTAGTGTACTTCAGTACATTTTACATCACAACCATTACTGAGTAAAAAAAATAAATAAATAAAAAATAAAAAAAAGGCTAAAACGGAGAAGGGGAAATGCGTTCTGGAAATGAATCACGGGAAGGACAGTTGTCGCGCGCGCGAGTCTCACACAGACGATGGCGGACATGCACTGGTGCTTTAAGGGGGGGGCTTCGGGGGGCTCAAGCCCCTGGGCCACAGCCAATCAGGGGCCTTGTAATATTAATAAAATAATAAACTGTCGGAATCGTGGGCCTACATTAAAGTACGGATAGAAATAAGGTTAGAAATAAATGAGCGCACAGTAGCCTGCTGTAAGAGACATGGTGGATGTGGTTCGCGAAACGAACACCCACAACTGGACCAGAATAAAATGGAACAAAATGTAACGTCACGCACGAAAGCGCGCCAAAGACTGCAGACTACAGAGACACAAATTTAGAGGCTTTGAAAGATGAAGCGTTCACATGTTAGCGGGGCGCATAAAAGGAAAAAAAAAGAGAGATGCAGGTAATGATAGAATCGTTGCCTAAAGTCACAGACTTTTTTAAGGTAAGGATCACCAATCTGGGCGGTACGGTGGTGTAGTGGTTAGCGCTGTCGCCTCACAGCAAGAAGATCCTGGGTTCGAGCCCCGGGGCCGGCGAGGGCCTTTCTGTGCAGAGTTTGCATGTTCTCCCCGTGTCCGCGTGGGTTTCCTCCGGGTGCTCTGGTTTCCCCCACAGTCCAAAGACATGCAGGTTAGGTTAACTGGTGACTCTAAATTGACCGTAGGTGTGAATGTGAGTGTGAATGGTTGTCTGTGTCTATGTGTCAGCCCTGTGATGACCTGGCGACTTGTCCAGGGTGAACCCCGCCTTTCGCCCGTAGTCAGCTGGGATAGGCTTCAGCTTGCCTGCGACCCTGTAGAAGGATAAAGCGGCTAGAGATAATGAGATGAGATGAGATGGGATCACCAATCTGTTCAGAATATCAGCTACTTATCAGTTATCAGCCTACCAGCAGCTAGGCTATGTGCAGCTAGGCTAGATATGCTATGATCTGTCCAACAGTAAAATAAAATAGTTGTGATTTGAATACGTGTGATTTGAGTTATAATCCTGTTAGTATAACAGCATATTTCCATGGGGATAATAAAATGTCTAAAACGGCATCTACTGAAGAAATTGATGAAAAGATTGTAGCCTATAATGTTCACAGTTCGGGCAGCAGGCAGAGTAAGCATACTGAGGGGAATAGCAATACAAAGCTAGCGCATATCCACATTTCTCGCTAGCTGTGTTGGGTGTGTTGTTAACCCGTGTGGATTTAAGTGAAATACTTGAGAAGTTCTGTGGTCAAGACAGCGTTTTAAGGTAAGGACGCTTGATTATTAATGTTTGCCCGCCGTGGCTTGTTGTTGACGAAAGGCCCACATGATTTTGCCTTATGCAGCTACTGCTAGCGTCATGCTTTGAACTAGGTTAAGCTCATTTGTGCTAAAGGATGGGTTTATTGAAGGACTTTGATGTAGCTAGTTTCTTTTAAAAAAATCCTATGCTCAAAACAGTATGCCCATGTTCATCATGTTTAACTTTTTTCTTGATGGAGTGCGTGAAATAGGGCTGTGCGATGTCCCCTTAATTGTTTACAGTGCAAACATCGTGATGGACGATCATATCGTGGGGGGGATTTTAATACCACATTATTAAATATATTATTATTATTATTATTATTATTATTATTATTAAAAGTATTAGATACTAATCCAAGGCTTTGGCACGTTAAGAAAAAAAAGCGCTAGGTGATGTGGAATATTTGGCCTTGATAACGGATATGTGGTCCGGCTGCAACATGATGCCCTACATGTCAGCTACCGTACATTATGTGGACCGAGAGTGGGCAATGCAGTCCAAATGCCTGCAGACGAGTTTCATGCCAGAGACACATTCAGCGGACAATTTAGAAGACGCATTGCGCGAGACACTTGCCGAATGGAAAATAGAGGAGAAAAAGATCGCCTGTATAACAACGGGGCGAATATTGTCACAGCCATCAGGCAATTGAAATGGCCGTGGTTAAGTTGTTTTGGGCACAATTTGAACCTGGCCATAACCAACTCGCTTGTGCAACAGAGGGCCAGTACAGACCGAGCGTTTGGAGTTTGCCGAGCAGTCAACACTGCGTTTGCGCACAGCTGGCTTCGGAGAAATGAGCTGCGCAAAGCGCAGGTGGAAACGAACCTCCCCGAGCACTCACTGATCACGGCAAGATATTAATCTGCTCTAACAATGAAAGACTAGGATTCAAACTATGAGAAGAAACTACACTTAAGCTATTACTCATTGTTTATTTACACCATATCAATTGAAGATGCGTTTCGGCCTTTAGTGCGCACTTGAACGCGCTAATTTTTCCAATTTATTAGTGTTTGAATTATTGCACCAGCATTTAAAATCATGATTTAATATTGGGGTTTTTTTTTACTGTCTTTACATTTGTCAGAATCACCTTCATTCTTCCATTTGGTTTGACATTATGGCTTAGAGTGGACCATTTTGTGTCTGAAAGTAGGCCTATTTACCAGATTAAAGTTATTTGACTTCTGCTGAAGTCTGCGCTTCACTGCCGTTTGATAAGGTGAAATATTTCCTGACTGAAGTCGTTAATAGTGGCTATTTGTTTGAACAACATGACAAATTTTACATTAAAAGTATAGTGTAGGCTAAAAAATGAAGTCAAAATGTATTATTAGTAGCATACTGTATTTGTGTAAACACATGTTATGTTCACTAGCAAGTCCCTGCACCATAGCCTAAGTGAACAAGCGGTAATAGGATATTACTTTATAATGATTTATATAATTATGTATTTATAATATGTTATACTTATATCTCATCTCATCTCATTATCTGTAGCCGCTTTATCCTGCTCTACAGGGTCGCAGGCAAGCTGGAGCCTATCCCAGCTGACTACGGGCGAAAGGCGGGGTACACCCTGGACAAGTCGCCAGGTCATCACAGGGCTGACACATATGGCCCTTTTCCACTACCCTTTTTCAGCTCACTTCAGCTTGCTTCAGCTCACTTCAGCCCAACACAGCTCGCATTTCAACTACCAAAAACCAGCACGACTCAGCTCGCTTCAGCCCTGCTTAGCCCCTAAAACTCGCACCGTTTTGGAGTGGGGCTGAAGCGAGCCAAACCATGCCAAATGAGGCTGGGGGCGTGAGCAGACACTCCCCTGTGCACTGATTGGTGGGGAGGAGTGTCCTCACATGCCCACACACTCCCCGCCAGCATGCTGGGATCTGTAAACACCGTAAACCTGGAAGAAGAAGAATTACGAATTACGAGAATTTCTGAAGCCTTATGCACCTCGCCTCATCTATACGCTCTTGCCAGTATCTGTCCGCGTTGTCGGTGACAACAAGCCACAGCACCAAGACCAGCAAGACTAACGACTCCATGTCCTCCATGTTTATTGTTTACTATTCGGGTCGTGAGACTACCGCTTAAAAGCTCACTGATGTCACTGTTTGCGCTGCTTAACGACATCACCTGACGTCCACCCACTTTCGCTAACTCCACCCAATGTGTCCACCCACTTCCAGCCAGCAGGGTTCAGCGCGGTTGTAGTCGAAATGCAACTCCAACAGCCCCACTCAGCCCGACTCAGCCGCGTTTGTAGTGGAAAAGCGGCAATAGACACAGACAACCATTCACACTCACATTCACACCTACGCTCAATTTAGAGTCACCAGTTAACCTAACCTGCATGTCTTTGGACTGTGGGGGAAACCGGAGCACCCGGAAGAAACCCACACGGACACGGGGAGAACATGCAAACTCCACACAGAAAGGCCCTCGCCGGCCCCAGGGCTCGAACCCAGGACCTTCTTGCTGTGAGGCGACAGCGCTAACCACTACACCACCGTGCCGCCCCTGTTATATTTATATATTAAACAAAACTAACTAAAGCAAAGGGGAGTCCCATATACGTTTTCGTACGTTGGGAGAGTGCCTGTTAGAGAGCGCACTTGTCCTGGGCCATCGGCATAGTGAGGTAGGGTGGCCAGTTCCTTTCCTCGCCGCCTTTAACTTCCCCAGTGTTTCCACCAGGTCCCCATTCACTGCTGGGTGGACAGGGAGCGAGCCCCAGATCCCCGTCGAGCCGAGGATCAAACCAGGGACCGTTCGCTTAGCGGTCAAGCGCTCTAACCACTTGGCCACCTGCGCTCCAAAACTAACTAACTAAACTAACAAAAAACTAACTTTTTAGGTTAAATAGGCCCAGATGATACCGTATATGCATGATTATGACAGGAGGGGGCGTGGTATCACGATGGTGGCTCTCCATCGTGATGGATGACCACCATTGTCAATGGATGATGGCATCGTCTATCGGCACAGCCCTAGCATGAAATATTGTTGCAAGTGGTATTTTGATGCAGTCATGTCAAAAAGGCAGTTGAATGCACGGTCTCATTCAAGGAGAAGGAAGACTTGCATGATGCTTGAACATAGATCGGTAAAATAGACCCTAGTAGGACTTGGTTTCGTGTATTTCGGTCTGTAGAGTTATGAGTTTGGCCGCTGTCCATGGTGTTTACGTTTCATGTGGCTGCCGAGCCAAGTACCTTGACTTGCAGTGAATGTTTGTTTTCATGCCGCCGAGCTATTTTTATGTATTTTATTTTTTAAAAGGACTTGTCTGTAGGTGTGTGTGTTTTATGTTTACAACACATAGGTCTACATTATAGCGCACGCAGGCTTGTGTGGTTATCTCTGGCCATGCCCCTGCGTGAAAGTTACGCAGTATCACTGTCCTGTCCGTGGTAATAATCAGAACCAGCTCTGTAATGATAATGCACGCGTTCTTCTCTCCCTCTGTGGTCGGATGTGTTGAGCGATGTGAGCGTGGGCCTTGCGCAGCTACGCTGAGCCAAATGTAACCTATCGTAGGCTTCTAGGCTAATTACGCACTTACACTGTAAATGCTTGACATGTATTGCAAATAAAATAAGAGTGTTTTCCTGGCCAACGGTAAGGGTAGGGTTGACAGGTAGCCTATGAGGGGCCTAGCCCCTGGGCCACGGGTGTTGATAAAGCGCCCCTGTGGATATGGAGGAGACCAAGGAACCTGTGGTGGATGACCCTGCAGAAAACGCAATTTCTTCCAGTAATGAAGTGCACCCCTGGCCCTACATACGTGATCACTTCAGCTTCGTAGAGAAAAGGGGTGACAGTTTCATTATGCAATGCAGATTATGTGTGCCCAAGAAGACAACCATTGTGGCATACAAAAATTCGACGACTAATCTGCGCAAGCATGTTGAGGTAAGTATTGTCATTGGCATCATAATCACGGGCGCAGATAGAGGGTGGGACGGGTGGGATTCGTCCCACCCAGATTTAAATTCACCTCGTTCGGTCCCCCCCCCCACTTATAGGGAGGAAAACCCGTCTATGCCGTCTTTCTTTGCATAAGGCAAACCTCACGGAAAAATCAAAAGACTAATTACCATTCGGTTTATTGAGGTGCACAGCAGTGTATACATAGTTGCAACAACTCACATAAAACAAAACAAAGACTGATATTCGGTTGGTTGAGCTGCGCAGACTGCACAGGTTGCGAGCTCGAGCTTGGTTGCTATGGTTACCCACAACAAGTTTGACAGGCATATCAGGGTTGGGGTTGGTTTGCTGGCAGCTTTGTCCCCCCCAGTTTTTTGTCCCCCCCAGTTTCTTGTCCCCCCCCCAGTTCAAAAAACTTATCTGCGCCCCTGATCATAATGTTTCCTTTCCATAGTAAAACCGACAATAGGCTGGTTATATTCCAAAACTAGTGGATGGCATTGCTAATGTTGAAGTAGCAACCTATTGGTACTGTAACGTAACGGTAACTAGTCTGTTATTTGGTTGGCTAATCATGCAAGCAAGTTAGCTCGCCAACCTGCCGTGATCAGTCCTCCTACCATTCTACATCCAACAGGCCAGAAAGGAATACTAAGCAAAACAAATAATGTTTGAATTGAATTGTTCAATAACACACAGTGCACACAGGCAAGCTACGAGATTTCGGTGCAACATTTCACTTTCATATTTCGTGTACAATGCTTTGTGTGTGGTCAGGGCGATGTAAACGACATGACTGTGTGTATTGACCTTTTTTGTTTGTCTCAGTTTTAATGCAGCATTATCCTAAGCATTCAATTTGATACACTTCCTTTAAATAAAACATCTGGGTTGAGATGTACATATATCCTTGTTTCCTCTTCTTTTTCATTTTTGCACAACACAATGGAGGCAGAAAACACCCATTGTTAAAAGTAACGTTTTACTTTTACTCAAAGTACATTTTAAATGATCTACTTTTTACTTTTACTTGAGTAGATTTTTTGTCTGGTAACTTTACTTGTACTTAAGTAAAATTTCATCAGAGTAACAGTACTTGTACTTGAGTATAATATTTTAGTACTCTTTCCACCTCTGGGCGCAGTCACTGGAGGAGACACACAAACACACATTAATTGACAACAGGTGTAGTGACATGACCACTCACCTTCCTTGACTCCACCTTCCATTCACAGACTGATGCTCGGCCACGCCCCCACTGCCACAAATATTTTTGTCTCATTTGTTTAACTGGGTTCTCTTTATCTACTTTTAGGACTTGTGTGAAAATCTGATGATATTTTAGGTCATATTTATGCAGAAATATAGAAAATTCTAAAGCGTTCATAAACTTTCAAGCACCACTGTAATAGTGATTCCTACTTGATTTTTGTTTAGGGCACAAGTGTTTTTTTTTTTGTTTTTTGTTTTTTTAAATCTCATTTTTCAGGGCCTGGTGGAACCATCAAGAAAGATGAAAAGCAGCCCAATCCAAAAGCAAAAGTTACATTGCCAAAGATAAATGCCAAAAAAAAAACATTTAAAAAAATCAGGAACAGTTAGACAACAAGCAAGACATGGTTCATAAGGTAGTCATGGTAAGCCGGAAGACCTACACTGAGCCCTACTGGGAAAAAATAAAATAAAACAGCACCTGGATGGGTGTGCCATTTGCCCGCAGTTTAAGGGTTCAGACCCTGTAGGCTAAGGTTCACAGGTCACCATGTCCCAGCTAGGTATGAATTACAATCAATACCATGACCACCAGATGAAACAGAAATGTGAACACAAAAAAAGATGTTTTAAAAACTCTGATCCAGGAGGTATGCATTTGCTGCTGACTTGAATACATCCACATCTGCAGTGGTGGGGAATACAGTTGCTGGGAGTGAAGTCCACAAACAGCTGGTCCTGGGAATGTAGGATGAGAGATGGAAATTTGTATGTTATCTTGGAATACTCACAGCAAAGGGATGACCACTCATGGAGGATCTAGTAGTTCTTGTACTTGGTGCCTTCCTGGGAAGAATGTTGGACAATTCAGTGGATGGCTGCAGAAACAGGTGACGGTAGAAAACATCGAGCGAGGCGACATTTCTGTGTGCTAGTGGTACAGTACCAGCTTTCAAAGGCTTGTCTATCTTGAGTAGACAGAGTGCTCTATTCCGAAGTCTATCCAGTAATGCCAAGGATGTAGTGCCAGCCCCCTCCAAATTGGAGAAGCATATTCCATGAGAGGGCAGATGTACGCCTTATACACGATAATGCATGCTTGCTGGGGAAGAAGGTCACTAGTTCATCCCAGGATGTAAAGGCGCTTTGCTGTCTTCTTTGCAATGCCAGTGATGTGCTGAGCCCAAGATAAGGTGTTAGTAATGGTGATACCCAGGAGAGTTATGTTGTTTGTAGCAATCAACTCGTTGTTCATGAAGAAGAGTGGTGGGTGATTCTGGGTTCTCTTTCTGCTGATGATCATCTCCTCAGTTTTGCTGCCATTAAAGTTAATGTACCAGCTATCTGCCCAAGAACTGATCTTATGCAGATCACATTGGAGGCTTCCAGCACAGAGAGTTCTGTCACATGAGTTCTTGATTACAATGTGAAGCGTTGAGTCATCAGCAAATAGATGTAAATCATTCTCTTAGTGAGAAGCCAGATCATCTATGAACATCAAGAATAGCACAGGCCCTGGGGGACTCCAGCAGATATAGGCCTTGGTGAAGAAGTAGCTCCATACAGAACAACAGACTGCTCTCTATCAGATAGACAGGATGAAATCCAGCCGTACAGGTCACCTTGGATGCTAAAAGATGCAGGTTTAGTCATGAGACTTTTGTGCCATACATGGTTGAAAGCCTTCTTGATGTCAAGGGCTATAACACAGATTTCTTTCTGGGAGTGAAGTGCATTGTCCCACCATTGAGTGATGTAGGAAAGCATGTCCATGGTTGTCTGGGTGACTGTGGATGTTGTCACAAATGAGGCTTTCCATAACTTTTGATATTATAGGCAGCAAGGATATTGGCCTGTCATTAGATGGATCTCGTTTATTCCCCTTTTTTTGATACAGAAATCACATGCAGATTTCCAATCAGATGGAACATGCATGGTGTCAAAAGACATCTGGAATAGCTTAGCAAGAATTGGAGCAAGCTCAGTTGCACAATACTTAAAGGAGACACGCAGAGCCTTTATTTTTAAATACATTTCTGAGTGGATGCTATCTCCACCCTTGACTCTTGTATGCTGCATAAATGGGAATAAAAAATATATTTTTGAGAGTTAAAATTGACCACAAAGTTGGCATTTGAGCTGCCCCGCTGAGCCAGCCAGCCCTGAGTGTGTGATGTCACTGCGGTAACCGGTCTTAAGGCCAAGGCCTTTTACAGCCTTTTATAGACCAAAGTCACATAAATAAAAATTTATGGTGAAACTAAGAAATAGCATTACTGACTTGGGGCGGCACGGTGGTGTAGTGGTTAGCGCTGTCGCCTCACAGCAAGAAGGTCCTGGGTTCGAGCCCCGGGGCCGGCGAGGGCCTTTCTGTGCGGAGTTTGCATGTTCTCCCCGTGTCCGCGTGGGTTTCCTCCGGGTGCTCCGGTTTCCCCCACAGTCCAAAGACATGCAGGTTAGGTTAACTGGTGACTCTAAATTGAGCGTAGGTGTGAATGTGAGTGTGAATGGTTGTCTGTGTCTATGTGTCAGCCCTGTGATGACCTGGCGACTTGTCCAGGGTGTACCCCGCCTCTCGCCCATAGTCAGCTGGGATAGGCTCCAGCTTGCCTGCGACCCTGTAGAAGGATAAAGCGGCTAGAGATAATGAGATGAGATGAGATTACCGACTTGCTCAACTAAGACTGATTTGACTTCACTAATTGTGGGTTGACTCTCATGAAAACAGGATGGGTGTTATAACTTATGCAACATACATGTACAGTTAGGTCCATAAATATTTGGACAGAGACAACATTTTTCTAATTTTGGTTCTGTACATTACCACAATGAATTTTGGACAAAACAATTCAGATGCAGTTGAAGTTCAGACTTTCAGCTTTAATTCAGTGGGTTGAACAAAATGATTGCATAAAAATGTGAGGAACTAAAGCATTTTTTAAACACAATCCCTTCATTTCAGGGGCTCAAAAGTAATTGGACAAATTAAATAATTGTAAATAAATTGTTCATTTCTAATACTTGGTTGAAAACCCTTTCTTGGCAATGACTGCCTGAAATCTTGAACTCATGGACATCACCAGACGCTGTGTTTCCTCCTTTTTAATGCTCTGCCAGGCCTTTACTGCAGCAGTTTTCAGTCGCTGTTTGTTTGTGGGCCTTTCTGTCTGAAGTTTAGTCTTTAACAAGTGAAATGCAATTGACAGAGGGGGAGTAGACAGGACAGGAAGACAGGGATGAAAAGAAAAAATACAAAGTAACATGAGGAGAGGGGAGGAGAAAAAAGCAACCCCCACACTATGCTCCTGTGGGGAGTACAGTGTGGGAACATTAAAAAAAAACACCTCAGCACATAAGCACAAAATAACACAAGTACACTTTACAACATGAAAACTCGGGACTTGAGGGGGGGAGGGGGAGGTAGAGGTAATCCCAGCGCAAGCAAGCAGCCATCTGTTCCTGCAGCCATGACGGCGCTGGTCGCGCACCCGCTTGTCACACTGGAGGTAAAAGCGGCGACCATGGGAAGTGGGGGAAGGAATGCAAGAGCGTCTCACTGCAGTGATCTTCAGGGGGAGTTGTTGTTCCAGCAACAGCCTTGACCGAGGCCAGTGCTGTCTGAGGGAGCCAAAAGCAGATAAGATTGGGATTGTTTGGTCTTGGGGCAAGTAGACGCATTCTTTTACACGACTACTCTGTTTGTCCATTCTGGTCTCCGAATTGATCCATTTTCCTTTGCAAAGCCAAAAGCTTCTCCATGATGTTATCCATGTTGTGGTTCAAGTTCTGAATAGCCACAGTCTGAGTGCCGACAGCTCTGCCCACCGCTTCAATCATGTCGGGCAGCCTTATGGGGCTTTGGACAGCTGTCACCGTTTTCTGATTTCCTCGATATACCAGGGCAATGCCTAATCCAATCAGCAAAAGACCTGTAATCATGGTTCCGAATAGGTAGATGTCTTCAATGTCCTCCACAGAAAGAACCGCCAGGCACACGACCTGCCACCTCTCCCACATGTCCATCGTGTAGCCAGCTGCAAACGTTCTGGCAGGACAGGCCGGTTCCCCTGAACCCAGGCTTCTCATCGAGAAAATTGTGTCAATTGCGTTGAGACCAGTTTATCAGTTCCATGATTTTTTTAGTTTGGAGAGCAGTGGGAGAGAGTCTCTCAAAAGTATAGACAATAGATAGACGAGACAAAAGGAGCAAAGCAGGGAAGATAAGGGAGAGGAGAGGCAGAGAAATGCGACCGCATTCCATGAGAGCACGAAGAGAATGCAACATAAATCCACCTTCTGTCATGTTGCTGTACTGGCCAAAAACACATCTACGTGGCATGGCGATAAATTAGCTCAAAATGGAGGATCGGAGTTGCAGTCAGCTCTGTGTTTTTAGTATAGCGGAAATCCAGGTTGCAAAGTTTCTTAAGAACATCCTTAGGCTGAAATTTCACAGTGAAGAGGACTGCACTGCCATGCTCCGCCCCAGACTTCCACTATTATCTCCCAGTTCAGCGCTAATCTGGATCCGGGACAGGACTTCCATCTTGCCGGCATTCACTTCCTGGTTTGCTCTACTGTGTATAAAAAGGCCATTCTCAGAAGGGGACTTTGCCCCCAAGATGGAAAATGAGAGAGGCTAGTTGGGAGCTATATATGGTAGCATGAAGGCAAGTGGCAAACTTATGGAGAATATGTCAAACTTAAGCAATGATGTTGAATTAGTAAATTCCATAATCACAAATATATTATATGAGCCAGCAGAGGAGGTTCTGGGTGAGGCTTCTGGGATAAGGGAAAAGAAAATGGTGCCATGATGGTCAGATGAATGTAAAAAAGTGGTCAAAGACAGAAATAAAGCATTTAGAATGGTGAAATCAAATCATTCCTTCAATAATTTAATACTATATAAAAAGGCACAGTCTCATGCTAAAAGAGTAATAAGGGAAACTAAGAGGAATTACTGGAGGAGTTTCTGTAATACTATTGGATCAGAAGTTAAGGTCACTGAGGTATGGGGAATGATTAGAAAGATGGGAGGAATAAGTAGGGATTTCTCTTTACCAGTAATTAAAGATAGTGATGGTGAAGCAGTAACTAATGATGAAAAAGCAGAGATGCTTGCGAGGGCCTTTGTTAAAGTGCATAGCTCTAAAAACTTATCAAATGAAGAGTTATTATGGAGAACAAAAATGATTGAAGATAATGGAAACTTATTAGGAAAGAAAGATATGTGAGAGTGCACTTGATAAGAATTTTACATTATTTGAACTGAAAAGAGCATTAGTGGGTGTTAAAAATACGTCTCCAAGTAAAGATAGAATTTGTTACAAAATGATTGAACAATTATCTGATGTGGCTAAAAGTGTGATTTTAAAGTTATATAATAAAATTTGGGAGCAAGGTAAGTTGCCCTCTAGCTGGAAACATTCAGTAGTGGTATCTATAGCTAAACCAGGTAAAGATAAAGCAGAGGTCAAAAGCTATAGGCCTGAGGGGTCACGTGACCGGCAGGCGTGATGGTCGGAAGACTCTAGAGCTCCCGTGTGATATCCCCACTTTTACTGATAATTTGCTCTGTAAGACCTCGACAGTGTTATATTTGGTAGTGTAAATCATATAGGATGTCAAGCCAGAAGAAACTACTTGGCTCACTGACGAAAATTCCCCCGGCGAAGCGTAAACAACAAGATGCTAACAGCACATCGGCTACAGATGCTAACATGGAAGAAACTATTTCGCTAGCGCTAGCCAAACAGCGTGACCAGTTGGAGATGGTCGTCACCCGTGCTATTACCAGTGCTGTGGGGAGTGTTAACGACTCCATCAAGAAACTTCAGAGAGACTTAGATGCCCACATGGATGTTGTTTGGGGCCTGATGTCCAAAGTTGAAAGGGTACAAGCCGACACACGGACCATGAAATGCCAAGTATTAGACAACACCACCAGCCTCGAGAAGTTTCAACAAAAACTCACTCTGTTAGAGGACCACAACCAGAGGAACAATGTCCGGATCACAGGAATCACTACGGGCAGAGAGGGCAACAACGCGGTCACCTTTCTCCAAGAAATGCTCCCTAAGTGGATACCCTCGCTTGGTAACAAAATTATTGAAATAGAGAGAGCTCATCGTATTTACGGCCTGCACGCGAAGGGGAATACCCCACAGACCATGATACTATGGCTGCTCCGGCATGGAGACCGCAATACCATACTAAACGGCGCCAGGGAGGCGACGAAGCACGCTCCAATACAAGATGCCGGCAGGTCGCTGCGGTTCTATGCTGACTGCAGTGCCCACACAAGTCAATGTCGGAAAGCATTTGCGGGTGTACAGAAGTCCCTGCGGGAAAAGGGCATCTCATCTTTCATCATTTATCCTGCCACTTTGAAGGTTACCCTGGACAGCGAACAACGCAGCTTTTCTACTCCGGAGGACGCAGAGGAGTTTCTACAAGGTTCTCAATGAGGCGTTTCGACAACGCGGGTGGCAGCTCACCAACAAATGGAGATGATGGAGCAGGAGCGTGAGATGGTGTGGGAGGAGAGTACCGACACCTGAAGATAAGGCGAGGAGTTTTCATGGTCCAGGTTTCATCGTAAGATCTGTTCTGTTTGTTATGGTCAACTAGCTGTTCCATGCTAACTATGACACTGAGGACTGTTAGTCCTTTCTCAGGCTACACTGCTGGTTACTGTTTCAAGACCATCATTGACCCTGCCACACAGTAATATTTATGTTTCAGAAGGACAATTTCAGTTATTTTTATACGATGTAGCCTGACTCTGTTGACAGTGGGCCTTAATGTTCACACGTTTCAGCTGTTAATGTACCTGTCAGGTCAGTTAAGCTTAGAAGTGGGATACAACCGAGTTTTGGAGTCTCAATGAGCCACGCTATGCAGTGGTCAAGTGACACAGAAATACGTGTTTAGGGATATGGGCATGGCAGCAATAGGGTGGGTCTCTTACTGGACTATATGCTTGAATACATGGTTTACAGTCAAGTGTATAACTGGAATACAATCACAATGACCTTCGATAATGGTTAAGTTGACTGTCCTGAGTATGAATGTTCGGGGCTTGAACATTAATATCAAGAGGGTTAAATGCCAAGAGCTGATGCGCTTAGCAAAGGCAGACATAGTATTATTTCAGGAATCCCACCTAAAACAAGGTGACGCCCAGAAGATGCAAAATAAACAATACATGGTGGTCTCCTCCTCGAGCAGTGGGTCTAGCTCTAAAGATGTGATGATTATGTTCAAGACGAATTTACCTGTGAAAATTGATAGGACTAGTAATGATGCATCTGGGCGAGTAGCATATGTGTGTACATCAATTTATGGTGTAAAGGTAGCATTTATATCGGTTTATGCACCAGCGGTTTTTGAGGACAATTTCTATCCTGACCTCACAAAGGAATTACTGAATCTCGCAGATTATGAATTCGTTCTGGGAGGAGACATGAATGCGGTCTGTAACCTCGATTTAGACAGATCTACAAGTTCATTTACACACAGTCAGCAGTCAGCATCTATGGCTCTGAATACAATGATAGACAGCTTAGACCTCTTTGATGTTTGGCGGTCACAAAATCCAGGCAGTCGAGATTATACTTGCTTCTCCGCATATCATAAGTCGTTCTCAAGGATTGATTATTTTCTGTTGTCACGTGGGTTGAAGGTTTGTGTAACACCCATTAAATTCCTCCCAGCCACATTGGCCGACCACAACCCATTAGTGCTCTGCATTGATCTTAGCTTCAAATCCAAAAAATCTCAGAGATGGCATTTCAACACGTCACTCCTAAATGATAACGCATTTGTCTCCGAATTTAGAACTAAAGTGTCCACATTTCTCCAAGAAAATATAGGCTCCATTGAGGATGCTAGATTGGTGTGGATGGCGACAAAAGACTTTATACGCGATTTTACAACATCATATGCATCGCATATGAAAAAGGTTAGGAATCTTAGGATCGAAGAATTAGAGGAGAAATGTTCATGTTTGGGGCGGCACGGTGGTGTAGTGGTTAGCGCTGTCGCCTCACAGCAAGAAGGTCCTGGGTTCGAGCCCCGGGGCCGGCGAGGGCCTTTCTGTGTGGAGTTTGCATGTTCTCCCCGTGTCCGCGTGGGTTTCCTCCGGGTACTCCGGTTTCCCCCACAGTCCAAAGACATGCAGGTTAGGTTAACTGGTGACTCTAAATTGACCGTGAATGTGAGTGTGAATGGTTGTCTGTGTCTATGTGTCAGCCCTGTGATGACCTGGCGACTTGTCCAGGGTGTACCCCGCCTTTCGTCCGTAGTCAGCTGGGATAGGATCCAGCTCGCCTGCGACCCTGTAGAAGGATAAAGCGGCTAGAGATAATGAGATGAGATGGGATGTTCATGTTTGGAGAGGGCTCTTAAGAGGAACTATTCTAACACAGTCAGTGATGAGCTGCAGGTTGTTAGACAAGACCTGAATGATTTACTACAGAGATGAGCGGAATTCATCATACACAGAACCAGGCAAAATTATTATTGTAACAGAAGCAAACCCAGCAGACTTCTGGCTCTAAAATTAAAACAGTGTGAATCAAAGGCATCCATTGATTCAATACATCACCCTACTAAAGGTCTGGTTTCTAATCCAGCAGAGATAAATAACACCTTTCAGACATACTATGAGAACTTATATACGTCGTCTGGCAGCTTCGACCCAGAAGCGTGTAACAATTTTTTACAAGGGGTGTACCTTCCCACCCTACAAGGAGAAGAGGCAGCGGACTTGGGACGCCCGGTAACTTTGCAGGAATTAAAAGCTGCACTGAGTAAGATGACAAGAGGGAAATCTCCCGGTCCTGATGGGATACCACCTGAAGTGCTCTTGCACTTCTGGGACATTCTTGGACCAGTCTTTCTGAGCTCCATCCAGACTGCTTTAGAGAAAGGTGCATTTCATGAACATAGCAATGTAGCTTTAATTTCATTGTTGCCAAAGAAGGACAAGGATCTGTCACAATGCTCTAACTACAGACCCATATCTTTGATAAATGCAGATTTGAAAATCTACTCCAAGTTGCTGGCATTATGCCTGGAACGTTATATGGATAAATTAATTCACCCTGACCAAGCTGGGTTTTTGAAGGGCCGCCTAGCCGCGGATAACATCAGGCGTTTAATGCATGTAATAGAAGAATCCAAAGAGCTTCGTGTGCCGTGCGCCATTCTGTCACTTGATGCTGCCAAAGCTTTTGACAGAGTAGAATGGGACTATTTGTGGGCTGTATTGCAAAAATTTCAACTAGGTGAAGCTTACATCAGAATGGTTCAGGTTTTGTATGTAAACCCCTCGGCCATGGTCAGCACAAACGGATTGAATTCCAAACCCTTTCCCATTTTCCGTGGTACGAGACAGGGCTGCGGTCTCTCTCCAAGCCTGTTCATGCTTTCTCTCGAACCATTTGCTCAACACCTTAGGCAAAATTCAGTCATGTCCCCTATCCGAGTCAGACAGACTTCGCATACCCTGTCGGCTTTTGCGGACGACATCCTCATATATATGACAGACATAGGAAACTCTATTCACTCTCTATTGGTGGCGTTTGAGGATTTCAAACAGCTGTCAGGATTTAAAATCAATTGGTCAAAATCAGCTCTGATGTTGCTAAATGAAGCCACCAAAAATGTCAAAATATCAAGCCAGATTCCCTTAGTAAACCAAATTACATACTTGGGCATACAAATATATCCTTCGCTTCAGAAAACAGTGAAGAGCAACTATGGAAAAATTTTTAAGGAAGTAGAACGTGATCTTACAAACTGGACTAAGTTACCTGCCTCGTTGCAGACGTGCATATCTGTAATTAAAATTAACATTTTGCCTCGCATTAACTTCTTGAGCATGATGATTCCGCTCTCTCCATATCCAGACTACTGGGTCAAAATTGATAAATTATTACGTTGGTATATTAGGAACAACGGCCATCCAAAACTTAAGTTTTCAGTGTTACAGAGATCTAAAGATCAGGGCGGACTTGCCCTTCCAAATTTCAAAATGTATCATCAATCCTTCCAGCTACGACCTGTCATGGCTTGGCTCGATGGCCGCTCATCTGTCTCATGGAAATCTTTAGAGAAGAACCTAGTTCACCCCTGGAGATTGGAGGACATCATATTTTCGGGTATAAAAGATAAGCACTGTATGTTGCACTGTGGCCTTATTATTGCCAACACAATTAGGAATTTCAGGGTCATTGAGAAAGACTTGAAGGTGAACTTTAAGTGGCACAATGATACCCCCTTGTGGCATAATAATAACATACAGATTGGAAACAAACCACTTGACTTTAAACCATGGTCTTTGAAAGGTATTAATGTTATTGGGGACCTGTATGATGACAATGGCATGCTTAGCTATCAGGATTTGAAGGCCCACTTCAATCTACAGGACTCTTCCCTTTTTTATTATCTGCAAGTGAGATCAGCACTCAAAGCACATGGTGTGCCAGTAGGGGCTAAGTTTCCTGTACACCCCCTGATAGACTGGATAAACTTCCTTCCCCGCAGGAGCTTTGTATCAAAAGTCTACTCCAAACTGTCCGAACAACGAGAGACTCTATCAATGCTCAGAGCATGGCAGAGAGACTTTGACCTGAAAGAAGACGACATTTCCTGGAGCAAGGTCCGGGAGAACATCTTTCATGCCTCCAAGAATCCAAATCACCAACTCATTCATTTTAAAGTGTGTCACAGGCTTTACTCTACACCTGTTACTAGGTTCCGCATGAAACTGATACCAAGTCCAAACTGTACTATATGCCAACTTAATGCTATAGGAGATTACAGACACATGATGTGGGAGTGTCCCTCTGTTCAGGTCTTTTGGGGCCAGGTAGCCAAAGTCTTGTCTGAATTACTAGGCACCACCATAAAATGCAATCCAATCTTACTTCTTCTTAACGATGATTCCCAACTGCATTTAAGTGAGAAACAGCGCAAACTGTTGCTGAGCGGCCTCACAGCTGCCAAAAAACTCTTAGTGCAAAGATGGCTGCCACCTCACGATCTTAGTACTAGGAAATGGCTGATCCGCTTTCATGATATACTATTACTGGAGTTGTCTACTGCACGGATTAACAATGCCAAAGCCCCCACACTGGAGGCGTGGTTGGGCGCGGCTGCGCTGATAAAGAACAAACTTGTATTGTGAACAGAGGAACACCACCCACCACAATATACTGCTATCACTTGACACTTGATTGGCTGGTCCAGGGGAGACCCAAGAGGGGAGGGAGGGATGCTGCCGGGGAGGGGGATGGGATTATGTTATAAAAGTTGTATGGATGTCATTGTATATTCACTTGCAGTGGTTTAATAAAAAGTTCTTCACAAAAAAAAAAAGCTATAGGCCTATAGCACTAACATCCAATCTTTGTAAGTTAATGGAAAGGATGATAACTAAGAGGTTAGTATACAAGATTGAAAAAAGAAGTCTTTTCTCTCCACATCAAAGTGGTTTTAGAAATGGCGGTACTACTATGGATCCAATAATCTGCCTAGAAAATGAAATTAGGAAAGCTCAAGCAAATAAGGAGTCAGTCTTGGCAACATTCTTTGATATTGAAAAAGCATATGATATGCTCTGGAAAGAGGGTCTTTTACTTAAATTGAGTAAAATGGGAATAGAAGGCAAAATGTTCAATTGGGTTAGAGATTTTTTAAGGACTAGAACTATAGAGGTAAGAGCTGGAGCGAGCCATTCAAATATCTATGCTATAGAAAATGGTACCGCACAGGGTAGCGTCTGCAGCCCAATTCTATTTAATATAATGATTAATGATGTTTTTAACAATATTGACTCCAGAATCAGTAGAGCACTTTATGCAGATGATGGAGCACTGTGGGTGAGAGGCCGAAATTCTGATAGTCTGAGGAACAGAATGCAAATAGCTATAAACGAGGTTGAAAGATGGTCACATGAGTGGGGGTTTCATTTATCTGTTGAAAAGACACAAGTTATATGTTTCTCAAAGAAAAGGATTAACCCTACAGTGGACCTTAGGTTGTATGGGCAGCCACTCAAGCAAACGGATAATTTAAGATACCTTGGTGTATGGTTCGATATCAAACTTTCTTTTAAAAATCATATTCAAAAGGTTATAGACAAATGTAAAAAGGGAATTAATATTCTGAAATGCTTAGCAGGGAATGACTGGGGGGCATCAAGCACATCCTTGAAAAGAATTTATAGTGCCCTAATCCGACCAGTGTTGGATTATGGATGCATAGCATATAATTCAGCAGCCAAGACTTCCTTATTAGAGCTAAACAAGATACAAGCCAAAGCCCTCTGTAAATGCTGAGAGGTCCTTCAGGACCTCTCCAGTCCCAGCACTTCAGGTGGAAGTAGGGGAGATACCACTGGACCTCAGGCGACTGAAATTATCAGTAGCATACTGGCTAAACCTACAGGGTCATGAAGATAATCACCCAACCAAACAGGTACTAAGGGAATGCTGGGAGTATGGTCGACCCGTACGCAGTTTTGGGTGGGATGGTAATCAGCAGGCAGATCAATTGGGGATCAGTGATATTCCTCTTCGCAAAACAATTACAAGGTCAATCATTCCCCCTTGGTTATTTTATTTCCCTATTGTAAATTTGGAAACTAAGGAGATTGCAAAATCCAGAGGTTTTTACCAGAATGTACAGCAGTATTTAGAAGTAATGTATGATGACACGACAGATATAAACAGATGCTTCTAAAGACAAAACTGGTAAGACAGGAGCAGCAGTATTCATCCCCAGCTACAATATAAGTATTGGGAAAAGAACATCAGATCACTTGTCAATTTTTTCAGCAGAAATGATGGCTATTATACTGGCCCTGCAGTGGGTGGAGGAGGTGAAGCCTAGTAAAGCAGTTATTTGCTCAGATTCTGTCTTCCTTAAATAGTATCCAGCGTGGAAAATCTACATGCCGACAAGATCTCTTAGATGAAATTAACCATCTTGTATTTAAGATAAATCAACATAAAACTTTTATTCAGTTCACATGGGTTCCAGCTCATAAGGGGGTTGAGGGTAACGAGAGAGTGGATAAAATGGCCAAAGAGGCCATCAAGGGAAATGAGGTTGAGTTAGAAGTCCCATTAAGCAAGGCAGAAATTAAAGTAATAATTAAAGACAACATCAACAAAATGTGGCAGGAGAGATGGAATACAGAGGAGAAAGGAAGGCATCTATATAATTTACAAAAGGGTGTGGTGTTTAGAAGGGGTGGTGAACTGAAACGACAGGAGGAGGTTTGGTTGACGAGGCTGAGGATAGGACACACAAGTCTAAATAGTGGGTTGTATGCAATAGGGAAACATCATTCTGGGGCCTGTGCACACTGTGGAGAAATAGAAAAGGTTGAGCATGTTCTTATACACTGTACACAGTATTCCAGTGAAAGAGAGAAGATGGGGAGAACATTAAGAAAATCTGTAACTATAGACAACTTATTAAGTCAGCCATTCACACAATCAGCAGTAACAGCTCTAACACAGTATTTAAAGGACACTCAACTAGCAAATAGAATTTAGTTTTGTTTTTGTTTTTTTGTTATAATCAGTCTGGAATGACTTGTTTATTTGTTTATCCTCGTGAAGGGTTTCACGGGAAGATTTGTTTATCCTCATGAATGGTTTCATGGGACGATTTGTTTATCCTCGTGACTGGTCGTCACAGGAAGAACTGGTTTATCCTCGTGGAGAATACCACAGGAAGAATTAGTGCGCAGCATATGAGTTATATGTATGATCAGAATATTGGGGTGTGATACTAGTTGTAATCTCTAGTATCAAAGAGGGGATTGTAAGGTTTATTTCTTTGTAAGAATAAATAAATGTCAGAATTTATTCTTAATAATTGTAAAGGATTTAGTATGTGACCCTCTGTTTTGTTTAAAATGACTAAGAAGGCATTCTTCTGTCTCTGGCATTCAAGAAGTGACCTTCTGTCTAAGCTAGACACATTGCTCGAGACGTAATATTGATATCTTTTGGAACATTCTATCAGAACTGTGCTATCTCTGACCTAAGGTTGTGTGTAAATGTTGATATCTGTTAGAACATCTGCTGATATGAAATGTATAACCTTTGGGCAATCAAACCTGTATAACCAACTTCCAAAATCCTTATTTCCCTTATAAAATCCTTATAAGATGCAAATTAAAATAATTTACCTAAAATTTGAATGATAATTAACAATGATATATCCCAGTTACTTTTTATTCAATATTAATAACAATAAACCTTCAGAATGAATACAAAGCTCCAATGTTTGACAAAAACACAAAGTGTAAATGTTATGCACTCTTTTATCATCGTGGGAATTGATTATAGCTCATTTTAATCTCAACGATTAATATCCCTTGAGATCACACCTCAGCCCAGTAGATGGCGGTAATACACATCGGTTGTTAACCACCAATAAATCAGCAGAAGAAGAAGAAGGGGACTTTGCCAGAACGTCTCGTTGGTTTTTCACGTCGTCTCTGTGCCATTATTGCTTCTTGAATTTTGCTCTCTGTTTTGCCTGTTTCTTGTCACAGTTTTTTGCACTATGTTTTTGTCTTTTTTATGTTTGTTGTGCTATGTTTTTGTCTCAAGTTTTAGTCTGGACTATTTTTTATGCTAGTGTTTTTTGTCCTTGCCTGCCTTGTTTTTTTTGTCCCTAGCTTTTTCTGCATTATTTTTGGTTTATTTTTTACTCCTATTAAATCTTTTTTATTATTGGATTTATTGGTCTGTGTTCTGCTCTTGGATCCTACTCACCACATCTCACCACCCATAACAGTACGTTCTGGCCAACATGGATCCAGCGGAACCATCTGAGAACAGCTATGCAGCAGCAAGGAGCCCTCCTCGGGACCCACCAACGGGAACTCAAGCAGATCACCCAGAACCTGGCCACCCTGTCCAACTCACTCAACCTTCTAGCCACACAACTCCAGCACTCCCAAGCCATGCCTACCCCTGCCCAGCCGCCTCCTTCACCTCCCGCCACCGCTACTCGCCACGAACCAAGACTTCCTTTGCCTCAGCCCTACAGCGGGGAACCAGGTACCTGCAGATCTTTTCTGTCTCAGTGTTCATTGATCTTGGAGCTACAGCCCATGGTTTTCCCCACAGAACGCTCCCAGGTAGCTTATGTCATCACGCTCCTCACCAGCAAGGCCAGGGAATGGGGAACAACGGTCTGGCACGCCGACACGTCCTTTTGTTCCAGCTTCAAGGACTTCTTTGAGGAAATGAGGCAAACATTCGACCGCTCTCTGTTCAGTTGGGAAGCAGCTAGGGAGCTCATGGAGCTGCAGCAGGGGCCCCGATCTACCTCAGACCATGTCATCGAGTTCTGGACTTTGGCGGCATCATGCAACTGGAACGAGAGTGCCCAGGTCAACACATTCCTACATGGCTTGTCTGACATCATCAAGGACAAAATGGTATCATGGGAACTGCCGTCGGACCTCGCCACTCTCATGGACCTCGCCAATTGTATTGACACTCGGGTCCTACAACGTAGGAAAGAGAAGAGCTGCCTCAGCTGCAACTTTTCCCCACCTCCCGCCTCGTCCGTTGAACTCATGCAGGTAGATCGGGTACAGGTGTCAGCAGAGGAACGACTGTGCCAGCAGAACACGGGGGCCTGCTTCTACTGTGGTCAGCAAGGACACATCTGCCAAGCCTGCCCACTAAAAGGTACGAGCCCACCAGTTAATCAAGGGGCCCTGGTGGGCAATGCTCGGAACCAGTCCCCTGCTGACCGACCGTTGCTCCCCATCATCATCGTGCACAACAACCGGCATCACCATCTTCAGGCACTCATCAACTCAAGGGCGGACAGGAACCTGATCTGCTCCGCCACTGCCAAGGATCTCGGAATCCCATTACTCGCCCTTGAGGTCCCCTCACTGTCCTGACACTCAATGGCACTGGCTTGACCATCATCACTCACCTCATCACCCCGCTCACCCTAAGGATTTCAGCCAATCACTCTGAAATGATACAACTTCACATCATGAACAACCCTCACGTTCCCATTATTCTTGGACTACCCTGGTTGATGCAGCACAACCCCCACTTAAACTGGACTGATCACACCATCTTAGGCTGGAGCCCTTCCTGCAACCACCACAGCCCTCAGCCAGTGAGTCTCCCGACCTCTCTCATGTGCCTCTGGAATATCTGGACCTCAAGCCAGTTTTTAGTAAAACCCGAGCAGTGTCCCTCCTTCCTCACAGGCCATGATTGCAGGATCGACCTCCTGCCCGAGACGGCACCACCCAAGGGACGTCTCTACTCTCTCTCACCCACCGAATGACCGGCCATGGAGAAGTACATCACGGAGTCACTGGTAGCGGGGATCATCCGCCCTTCCTCCTCTCCAGCAGGGGCGGGGTTCTTCATCGAAAAGAAGGACAAGTCACTCTGTCCCTGCATTTACTATCGAGGTCTCAATGCCATCATGGTCAAGAACTGCTACCCACTACCGCTCATGACCACAGCCTTCAAACTACTTCAGTGAGCTAAGGTGTTCACTAAACTGGACTTACACAATGCCTATCACCTAGTTAGGATTAGGGAAGGGGACGAGTGGAAGACGGCCTTCAACACCACCACAGACCACTATTCCCCCTTTTCCACCAAATCAGTTCCAGGGCTGGTTCGGGGCCAGTGCTGGTGCTGGTTCACAACTTGTTCAACTTGCGAACCAGCTGAGAACCAGTTTGCTTTTCCATAGCTCGGGGTGCTAAGGGGAGTCAAGTCATTATGTCACTGTATATGTCAGTTACGTCACTGCGTTTGCATAAACCTTGGCGCGAACATCGAAGCAACAAGAACACAGAGAAGAAGAAGAAGAAGCAGCAGCAACAACAACAACAATAATGGATGACTTCGCATTTGTACAGCTGCTGCTTCTGGCTTTACGGTGCTTCATTGGGATCAGAAAACGGCAGATCCAATATGTTTGTTTTGATCGACAGGTTTTGAGTGGACGGTGATTACGTTCTAGGAGACAGGTAATAACCTAATAACGTTTTGACTCTTACTTACACTGAATGTGAGATGGTTGTTAGCCTTTGTTATGAGCTAGCATTAGCCGGTGTTATGTCCCTGCTGGAATCGTCACAAATTCACAAACATATTACTGGCGATTTTTAAATCGCCACTCATATCTACCACAGCGGTAGATACAGGGGCGCAGATAGGATTTTTGAACTGGGGGGGACTGAGCTGTCAGCAAATGATTCCATTTTGTGTGTGTGTATATATATATATATATATATATATATATATATATATATATATATATATATATGTGTGTGTGTGTGTGTGTGTGTATTTTATTTATATATATATATATATATATATATATATATATATATATATATATATATATATATATATACTATACTACCGTTCAAAAGTTTGGGGGTCACTTTGAAATGTCCTTATTTTTGAAAGAAAAGCACTGTTCTTTTCAATGAAGATCACTTTAAACTAATCAGAAATACACTCCATACATTGCTAATGTGGTAAATGACTATTCTAGCTAAATTCTACTAAATGTGTGGTTTTTGGTGCAATATCTCCATAGGTGTATAGAGGCCCATTTCCAGCAACTCTCACTCCAGTGTTCTAATGGTACAATGTGTTTTCTCATTGCCTCAGAAGGCTAATGGATGATTAGAAAACCCTTGTACAATCACGTTAGCACAGCTGAAAACAGTTTAGCTCTTTAGAGAAGCTATAAAACTGACCTTCCTTTGAGCAGATTGAGTATCTGGAGCATCACATTTGTGGGGTCGATTAAATGCTCAAAATGGCCAGAAAAATGTCTTGACTATATTTTCTATTCATTTTACAACTGATGGTGGTAAATAAAAGTGTGACTTTTCATGGAAAAGACAAAATTGTCTGGGTGACCCCAAACTTTTGAACGGTAGTGTATATACATGTTATTTTCACCTCCCTCACTGCCATCACCAGGAACTACCTGCAGGCCAGGACAATGATAACATTTTAACATAGCCTATGGAAATCCAAAGTTTACACATTATCATCACGCACAGAAATCGCAAAACTGCAAAACTAGTTTTAAAACCACTAAGTTCCAACTGTTAACCATAGCGAGAGGCTGGGCTACGTGTGTGTGTGTGTGTGTGTGTGTGTGTGTGTAAAGTGTAAACCAGTGCATCCTGACTTTCTAACTATGCCTGTGTGTTGCGTGAGCGGCACTCAGTCAACAACTCTTCGCAAAGTTTCCTTATGAAACAATATGCTCGCTGAAATTATGGCAGGGAACGCCAGATTAAACATTAAAACTGCCTTCTGAGCACTGTATCTACAGGCTACCACCGAAAGAAGGAGGCTACCAGAAAGGCATCTCTACTCCATACGATTTTACTTTCACTACGACATTACTTTGAACAGACTATCAAAAAATTGCAAGGCGATATAAAGTAAGGCACAGTTTACTTACAGTCTTTTTTTTTTTAAACGATGCAATCCTTTTCTGCCTTTTGGCACCCTTCATCATGCTGTGTTGGGGTCCTGAACTAGGAGGAGCTGTCCCCGATATGCCTGTCAAACTTGTTGTGGGTAACCATAGCAATCAAGCTCGAGCTCGCAACCTGTGCAGTCTGCGCGGTTGCAACTATGTATGTACTGCTGTGCACCTCAATAAACCGAATGGTAATTAGTCTTTTGATTTTTCCGTGAGGTTTGCCTTATGCAAAGAAAGACAGCATAGATGTTTTTTCCTCCCTATAAGTGGGGGGGACCGAACGAGGTTAATTTAAATCTGGGTGGGACGAATCCCCCCCATCCCCCCCTCTATCTGCGCCCGTGGGTAGATATGAGGATGCTTAGCTCTGTAATGAACTTAACTTACTGAAGTGAATGTAAACAAACTGCATGGAAATACAAGTGAATGATTTATGTTTAACCTCGTTTCTTTAACCCTTATGCCTCACTAAGGACATTTTTGGCTTGTCAGTTGTTAATTTTCTTAATTATTTTGACTGTGTTCATACATATAGAAATATAATAAGGTCAGTAGAATATAAAGTACGGCAAATGTGCTGTACATTAACTCCACAAGTAAATGTAACGCTTATGTTTCCAACACTCACACATGCACATTTAGTTCTCAATACACATCCCACTCTAATCTAAGGGAAAACAGAGGCACAAGGGTTAAGTACCATGATGAATATTTGTTTGAGTATTGATGACCCTCCACACAACATGTTTATTTACCTATACATTTTTCTCTTTACAGGTAATCTTGCGACTGATTGCAAGGTGGAGATCACATGTTGTCTGGGCACACCCAAGATCTCGCTACTGGTGGGGCACAGTTGTTCCTGATTTCACCTCTCACCAGTTCATGCAGAATTTCCGTGTGTCCCGAGAGTCGTTTGAGTATATCTGCAGTTGGGTGAGGCATGTCTTGGGGAGAAGGAACACAGATTACCGTTTGTGTGTCCCAAACCAGAAGCGGGTGGCTATTGCCATCTGGAAGCTGGCCACTGGCGGTGAATACAGGACCATCAGCCATCTTTTTGGAGTAGGTGTGAGCACCGTCTTTAATTGCGTTCTGGATTTCTGTAACACAGTCATCAAGGTGCTGCTCCCTGCCCACATTACATGCCCTGATGCTGAGAGGTTAGCGGAAATGGCTGTTCTTTTTCAGAGTCGTTGGAGAGTGCCACAGTGTGTTGGTGCAATAGATGGAAGCCACATTCCCATTATAGCACCAGAAGAGTATCCCCGAGACTACTACAACCGGAAGGGATGGCATTCGGTTGTTCTGCAAGCAGTTGTAGATGGCAGAGGTCTTTGCTGGGATGTGTGTGTTGACTTTCCAGGGAGTGTGCATGATGCAAGAGTCCTAAAACAGTCACATTTGTGGGAAGTCCTAAGTGACGGGGAATTTCTAGGTCAAAGCAAAGTGACCATCTCTGGCTGTGAGGTTGGACATTACCTGATAGGTGATCCAGCCTACCCCATGCAGAACTGGCTGATGAAACCCTTTTCTGACACTGGCAGATTGACCCCTGAACAACACACCTACAATTACAGACTCAGTAGTGCACGATCGGTTCTGGAAATGGTATTTGGGAGATTGAACGGATGGTGGAGGTGCCTACTAAAAAGAAATGACTGCAAGCTGGAACTGTGCAAGAAAATGGCGCTGACCTGCTGTGTCCTTCATAACATCTGTGAGGAACATGGCGACAATTTCACTGAGGAGCACCAAGACAGACATGCCAACATCCAGCCTCCTCTTCAGGCATTACCTGAACATGGCAGTCAAGAAGGGGCTGACATTAGAGCAGCTTTAATGGCCTACTTTAACAGAGGGAACGAGTAATTTGTTTGGTTATTTTGCTATTTACTTCATGTCAATGTTGTTTAATTGTTCAGTTTGATAAGTTCTTAGAAATGAGTCATTTATTTGTAAATAAAGTGACTGACAACATCTGTGTTATAAAAGGTAGCTTGTTGAGTTCTTTCATTACTTGTTTTCACAAGCTCTCACCAGCTTTACTTGTACTTATTACACAGTTAAAATAATTTTACATCACTAGTGAAAACATATACAAGCAGACATGTCTCTTTAGAAAAAAATTTATTTACATAGTGCATAGAAACACAACATAACAACAAAGTTACGTGAACAGTGCAAAGGTGCAAAATAAGAAAAGTGGTGTGATTATTTTCTGGCTTGCGCCTCCATTACAGACACCATGCGCCCCATCATACTGAGGAACGCACTGTTGTCTGCCTCCAGCTTGTGCAGCAAGGCATCGTTCGTTTCCTTGCTGTGCTGCAGGAACCTCTCGTCCGCCCGCTCAAGGTATTCCAGGAGCTCAGTGTTGCTGTCTCGCTTCCTCTTAGCTGTGTACAAGAACAGAATAATGAGTTTAAAAGTTTTTATTAAGTCATAAGTAGATTAACACAGGTTCAGCAATACAATCTAAGAAACATGTCGGCTCAGCAATAAGAGCATTAGTTAACTGTTTGCGGTTGGTAGGGGATTTTATATGAATGACTGGTCACTTATTACAGCATGTGTTTATATTATAAAGTCACACTATTCGGTATATATCCATGTTTGCATAGCATCCGGTGAGACAGACTACTGGATACTCAGCACAACAACTTACCAGGTCTGGTCTGCTGCGATTTTCCTGAGCTGCTGGATGGTGCAGGAGAGCTGCAGTGGAGTGGAGACATCAGGTCCTCGTCCCTGATGGTGGACAACTCTATAAACCACATAAAAACAGCCAGTGTTGGGAAAGTTCACTTTCTACATGAACTATTTCAAAGTTCAGTTCACAAATTTTAAAATGAGCTAGTTCAGTTCATAGTTCATAATGAAAAAATTTTGAACTAAGTTCACAGTTACAAAAATGAACTAGTGAATGAAACTATGCATCAGATTTCATTATAACATTATACAAACAAACATTAACTGAAGTAACTAGTAACGGTCACGCACTAAAAAACTTTATGCAAGGCGAAAATGTTTGAACAGAAACTTACCAGGCTCTGATTGTGGCAGTGTGTCGTCCACCATCACCATCGCTGAATTTAAGGCTCCGGTGGCATTATTTGCTGGTCTATAGCCTAGGACCAAGTCCAGAATATCGAAGTGGGGGTTCTTCCTCGGCCACCCTTTGCCGCTTCGACCGAGGTCCTTTTTTTGGTCCCTGTAGTCTTTCTTCAGCTTCTTTAATTTGTTGCTGATCTGCTCGAGAGTACATTCGTACCCCGCCGCAGCCATCTCTTTTTGTATTTGGCGTAATACGGGCTTGGTCCGCATAGCACCCTCCAGTTTCGCCTGGACTTCATCTGTGGACCATATCGCTAGGAGACAGGTTGTCTCCTCCACAGACCATTGCTGCTTTACTGCATCCATGATATCTTGTCGCTTAAAAATGGCGACCTTTCGCAGTCTTGCTATTGTTGTTGGTCTTAACAACTCTCCCCCCCACTGACGTAAGCAGTTCTTTCCTCTAGCCCAGCGAAGAGCTGGTGCTACCCTGGAACCGTTTTTTCTGGCCCAGAGCCAGTTCTTTGTCAGTGGAAACAGAAAACCCGGTTCCAAACTAAGCACTGGCCCCAAACCAGCCCTGGAACTGATTTGGTGGAAAAGAGGGTTATGAGTACCTCGTAGTCCCTTTCAGCCTGACCAACGCGCCCGTGGTATTTCAGGTACTAGTTAACAATGTCTTAAGGGACTTCATTTAAACCTTTGTCTTTGTGTATCTGAATGACATCTTGATTTTCTCTCGTTCCCTGGAGGAACATCGGGGTCACATCCGGCAGGTCCTCCAATGCTTGCTAGCAAATAAACTGTTCATTAAGGTGGAGAAAAGCGAATTCCACCAAAGCTCCATCTTGTTCCTGGAGTTTATCATCACTCCAGCGAAGATTCAAATGGACCTCCTCAAGCTGGAGGCAGTTGCTGACTGGCCCACCCCATCTTTGAGATGAGAGCTCCAGCACTTCCTGGAGTTTGCCAACTTCTACAGGCACTTCATCCGCGACTTCAGCATGGTGGCCGGACCTCTCTCAGCCCCTGACCTCGACCAAGACCCAATTCAAGTGGGGGGAGGAAGCAGAGAAAGCCTTTTCCATGCTCAAGCACAGGTTTACCACAGCACCCGTTCTCACCATACCCGATCCAACCAAGCAGTTTATTGTCGAGGTCGATGCTTCCAAGTCAGGGGTCAGGGCTATACTGTTAAATTAGCCTTGGAGGAGTGGAGACACTGGCTTGAGGGGTTGGAACTCCCCTTCCTAGTCTGGACCGACCATAAGAATCTGGAGTACCTCAAGTCCACCAAACGCCTGAATTCCCGTCAAGCCTGTTGGTCTCTCTTCTTCTCCTGGTTCAACTTCATGCTCTCCTACCACCCAGGCTCCAAGAACGGCAAACCCGATACCCTGTCCAGGATGTTCTCTTCCCACCAAGAGGAGTCCAAGCCACCCAAGACCATCCTTCCTCCACGCTGCCTGGTGGGAGCCGCCATTCTAGAGGTTGAGACACTCATGCAGAAGGCCCTGGAGCAGGACCCCGGTGAAGGTAACCCCAACAACACTCCTCCTAACCATCTGTTTGTTCCTTGTCCTGTGTGAACCCAGGTGCTGCAGTGGGGTCATGGCTCCAAGCTGGCCTGTCATCTGGGAGCCGCCCGAACTCTGGCACTCATCCAGCAGTGCTTTTGGTGGCCATCCATCAAGGAGGACATCCAGGAGTTCGTGGCAGCCTGCGACACATGCTCCCGGAACAAGACAGCCAATCGACCCCCTGCCGGCTTGCTAAGACCCTTCCTGACTCCACATCAACCTTGATCTCACATCGCCCTGGACTTCATCACAGGACTCCCCAACTCAGGTGGCAACACATGTATCCTCACTGTTATTGACCATTTTTCTCAGACCATCCATTTCATTCCTCTGCCCAAGCTCCCCTCAGCCAAAGAGACCGCAGAACTACTCGTCCACCATGTTTTCTGCCTACATGGTCTGCCTACCGACATTGTTTCTGACTGGGTCCTCAGTTCACTGCACAATTCTGGAGAGCCTTCTGCAAACTCATTGGGGCCACCTGTAGTCTCTTCTCAGGCTTCCACCCACAGACCAACGGCCAGGCAGAATGGGCAAACAAGGCTTTGGAGGTTGCACTCAGATGCATCGCGTTCAAGGATGCCAGTCCTTGGAGCAGGTACCTACCCTGGATCGAATATGCACATAACACGCCCTTCCTCTGCCACAGGTCTCTCTCTGTTCCAGTGCTTACTAGGTTACTAACCACCACTGTTCCCCAGCCAAGAGGAGGAGGTCGCCATATCCTCAGCCCAGCTCTTTATATGCCACTGCAGGAGGAAGTGGGCATTGGCCCAGAGAAGACTCATTCGTTCTGCACTCACATCCAAGAGGCAGGCCGACAAACGTCGCGCCAAGGCACCCACCTACCGAGTAGGTCAACGAGTTAGGCTCTCCACATGCCACCTGCTACTTAGGACCGTCTCTCACAAGCTAGCACCCAGGTTCCTTGAACCCTTCCTCATCAAGAAGGTAATCAACCCATGTTCTGTTAGATTTACATTACCACACCATGCGACATGTTCACCCTACCTTTCATGTATCTCATCTTAAACCTCTGGTCTCCAGTCCTTTGAATTTATAAGCAAATCATTTCATGCTGAGAGTGTTCAAAGTCAAGCATTCTAGTGCAGGTGATAGGGTCACTGTAGTACACCATGAGACCTCCCCAACATGACTCATTAGGCCGGTCATGTCTGTAGAAGGAGTAACCAGAAACCATAAGTGAATCATCAGGTACATTGCTGTTAAGGAAGGTTTCAGAGATACAGAAGATATGAGGGTGAGTCACAAGAAGATTATGTACCAGGTAGTCTCACTTAGAGCAAATGCCACGGATGTTTGTGAAATGAGCAATGAACTTATTCTGGGCTGGTCCTGGGTTTGGATGTACATCACCACACAGAAGCATAAGCAGAATCAGATGTAACAGCAGTATAATCACAATTCCATAATCATAGTCGAGGTGGAGGCTGTGGATTCCTACAAGTACCTCAGGCTGTGGCTGGACAGCAAGCCGGACTGGACTTGCAACACCAATCACTTATACAGGAAGGGACAGAGCAGGCTATACTTCCTTATGAGGCTGTGGTCCTTTAACATCTGCAGGAAACTCCTGTGGAGGTTCTATCAGTCTGTGGTCACCAGTGTCCTGTTTTACACTGTGGTGTGCTGGGGGGGTGGCAGCACATCCAAGAAGGACACATCCAGGCTGGAAAAAACTGATCAGGCGGGCTGGCTCTGTGGTCGGCATGAAGCTGGACTCTCTGGTGATGGTGGCAGAGAAGAGGACTATGGACAAACTACTGAACATCATGGACGATGCCAGTCACCCTCTGCACACCGTCATCAGCAACCAGAGGACCCTGTTCAGTGACAGAATGCTCCTTCCCAAGTGCAGGACGAACAGACTCAAAAACTCCTTTGTCCCTCATGCCATCAGACTGTACAACTTCTCTCTGGGGGGGAGGAGGGGTAACAGGAGGACAGAGGATGGGAAGGAGCAGTAGCCTAGCCTAACAATAAGCAATACCAGACAATGTGCAATATCTTTCCTGCTTCCCCCCCCACACACACACTTACCCTCACCCCACTTCTCCCCCCTTTCCCCCTCCCCCTTCCTCTCTTCCCCATATCTTGTTCTTTTATATTTGTATATGTAAATACTTAATTTATTTTAATTTATCTAGAAGCTTTTCTCTATTTCTTTTCTCTGTTTATCTGTAATGATGCTGCTGGAATCTTAATTTCCCTGAGGGAACCCGCCCAAAGGGATCAATAAAGTTTTATCTAATCTAATCTAACCTAGTCGGTTCTCGCAGGGGTCATCGTCATAAGATCTGTCCATTTTGAGACTTTTTGTATGTGCAATGTAACAACAAATACACAACGAGATGAAAAAATTGATAAGATTTTTGAGAAAATAAATGAATGAGAACAGAGACACTTGGCAGTTCATTTGTCTGATCAACATCATTTCATACATCCATTCTTGCATTTCAGGCCTGCAACACATTCCAAAAAAAAAAGTTGGGGCAGGGCAATTTAGGGTGAGTAATGGGGTCAAACTCTTGCGGTTACCAGAGGACTAGCCCCCCACTGTAATCCTAGCCGTATAGGCAAGAGGCTGAGGATTATCGCAACGGAGATCTGCACTGCACCCATATGCCTTAAAGAGTTGGTTAGTATTGGGACAGGATTCTACCTGGGAAGACCAGATTCTGGCGTGAGAGGGACTTTGACTTTTGAATGGGATACAACAATTAAATAATGATGTGATTTGAAACAGGTGATGACAGCAGGCAACTGTAATCATGATTTGGTACAAAATCAGTATCTGGGAAAGGCCAAGTCTTTGAGGAGTAAAGACAGGTCAAGGATCTCCAGTTTATCAACAAATGCCTGAGAAAATTATTGAAATGTTTTAAAAACAATGTTCCTTCCAGAAAGATAGGAAGGGATTTGGATATTTCACCCTCTATGGTGCATAATATCATTAAACCATTCAAGGAGTCTGGAGGTGAGTAAAGGTCAAGGGCTCAAGCCTAATCTGAACCCCCATGATCTCTGATCCCTCAGACAGCACTGCATCAAGAACAGTCATTCATCTACAGCTGACAGAACCACATGGGCTCTGGATTACTTTGGAAAACCTTTATCAAGCTACAATATGGAGTTAAATCCACAAACACCAGTTAAAACTTTACTGTGTAAAAAGGAAGCCTTATGTTAACTGTGTCCAGAAGTGCCATCGACTTCTCTGGGCTCGGAGGCGTCTGGGATGGACCATCACATGGGGAATGTGTATTGTGGGCAGACGAATCAGTATTCAGGTCTTTTTTGGAAGAAATGGACGCTGTGTGCTCCAGACCAAAGAGGAAAAGGACCATCCAGAGTGTTAGCAAGAACAAATCCAACAGCCAGGGTGTGTCATGGTATGGGGTTGGGTCAGTGCCCTTGGCAAAGGTAACTTACACTTCTGTGATGGAGCATTAATGCAGACAAGTACACTGAGATTTTGGAGCAACATCTGCTGCCTTCAAGATGACATCTTTTCCAGGGAGATTTCAACAAGGCAACACAAAACCACATTCTGCTCACATTACAATGGCGTGGCTGTGGAAGAAGAGGGCGTGTCACCTCTGTCCCCAATAGAGAATATGTGGAGAATTTAGAAATGAAAAATATGACCGTGACGACCCTGAACTGTTACACACCTTAAGACCTGTTTACAGGAAGAACGGGACAAAAACAACACCTGAAACACTTCATCACTTGGAGTCTTCAGTCCATAAACATCATTTAAGTGTTGGGAGAAGAAATGGGAACATTATAAAGTGGGAAATGGTTTACCGTCACAACTTTTTTTTTAAATGTGTTGCAAGAATCAAAATTTAAATGTTTGTAGGTATCATGCCGCCATTTTGTGTCTAAGAACTACAACTCCCAGTCCTCTTCCGCGTGACCTACGTCACGCGTGGGCAGGATCATCTACGTCAGTCCGCCATGCGCGCATAAGTCCAGGCGGAAGCTCCGCTCTTTGTCTCTCGTGTCCAGATTCCAAGGAATCTAGACGCACAAAAGAGATGCTCTCAAACCCGAAAACACTTCTTTCTTGCAAGATTCACCATCCAGCGCATTCTGTGCTTAACCACTGGCCAAGGTAAAAGTCCAGAATAGCGCGATCTTTAAACTCAACCTGAGTTACAACCGGTTTATTCATATTAGAAGTGACGTCACGACTGCAGCTCAAACGCAGTTTTAATTTGTAATTAGGAGCGACCAGAATTCCTCCTGATTGAAGTTCTGTGCACATTAATCAGAGACTTTCCTTTCATCACGAACGACGCGTCGGATCAAGAGAAGTTCTCTGTCCACGGAATCGACTCACGGAATCGACTCACGTGCTTCATGAACAGCGAAGCTCTGCAACGGCGAACATCTTCTCAGAACTTTGCTAGAGGCAAGATATTGAGTAAAATATATTTGGGCATAATAATTAAGCTAGTTTTAGGAAGTTGCTTTATTGAAAGTGTGAATTTAAACCCAGGTTTATTCATTACACTATTAGCGTGTCGAATTGAATTGTTCTGTTTGTTTAATCTCATTTGTTTTAATAGGCTGTGCATGTCTCTCTCTTTCTCTTATTCTTTTTACTAATATCCTCAATCTCCTTAACACACATTTTGACCTTATTAAGATTTCAGTGAGTTTGGTAATGTTATGAGTGTGGAATCCTCTTGTTATTTAGAAACCACGTGCTCAACAGGCCTGACCAGGCCTGATACACTTTAGATAGCTTCCCTTTTGTCTTAGCTTAGCAACACGAAGCTAATCTGGGCCTACCTTGTGCTCAAACACATTTTGGTTAGCTATACAGAACTAGCCTTTTGTCTAAACACATGGTCAAGCCCCTCCTCCACACTCAACATACCAAAACATCAGATAAGAACATTCCAAACTTTATAGCTCCCTCATACACACACACCTTGGCTCAGGCCTAGGGGCCTAACACACACACACACACACCACACATAAACACACATATATACACACCTCACTGCTTGTATATATTGATTATTATTTTTATCTTTGTATAATAAATTCATTTATCAAAGCTGTGTGTATTCATCTTGTTGGTGTGAACAATATAAGTCCCCAATCGCAAAGAATTCAAAAAGGTGCAGATTTATGTAATATAGTAAGTGATCAATAATAATTTGGAAATATACCATAATCTAGCTGTTTGGTAATTTATCCAGGATTAATGGAACGATTCACTAAATGATTCACTGAATGATTCACTTCAAATGAGACTGATTCTATGGTATGATTCAATTCAAATGAGTCAAAGTAAATGATTCAATGGGATTGATTCATTTTAATTATTAACCTTCAAATTTAATGAGACTGATTTAATGAGATCACTTAATAATTAACCAAATGCACCTACATGTTTATTTTGAAAAAACAATACAATTCATGAGGTGTGTTAGATTTAAAGCCATGATTTAAGTTAGTTTTATGGCTACACGTGATTTAGGATTGTTAAGGCTTTATGATTTAATATTTTAGAGCTTTTTAAGATCCTTTATTAATTGCAGAGTGTAATTTAGGATTGTTAAGATGGTAATACTTTATGAGTTTAATCCTGAATCCTAGGCTTGTGACCTTCCTCCAGTTACAGAGAAGTGCTGACCTACTTTGCTAGACTAGACATAAACATGTCTTTGTTTAAAATGGTAAATGCTGAGTTGTTAAGAACATATTCTTGATATGGAATGTTTTGCCTATGATTGTTTTACTACATATTAATGAAATTAAGATGTAATTTGCTGACTTAGCACAAGACTTAGCACATTTACATGTGCACGCGCACACACACACACACACACATTTTCATCCTCTACACGCCAAGGACACACACACACACACACACACACACACACACACACACACACACACACACCCCTCTCTGAGGTCACACACAAACACACACACACACACACACACTCGACAGACACAATAGCCGTTTAGAGAGATTATAATTTGTTATAAAAGGTGTTTGTAATATTTCATCTTTGGCGAGAAAACTGTGAATAAACAGCAGTGAAACCGATCTCTGGTTCTCTGTTTTTTCGCAGTGTTTTTTCGCCCCAGAATTCTGCAGGTGGCACGAGGGCATTGGTCTCGAGAAGTTTACCCTTCCAGCTGGGGGAACACTAACAATTTGGGGGCTCGTCTGGGATACTTCCAATCAGCTAGGGGGTCTCTTTTAATTGATTAGTTGGGGGGGACTTCCGCCTGGTTGGTAGTATCAGAAAAAAACCCAGTTGTTTATTTTTTTGGTTATCCTCGTGTAAAGGCACGGGAAGATGTTGTTTTTATTTGGTGATCCTCGTAGTTTGTTTACGGGATGATTTTATTTGGTGATCCTCGTAATTGGTTTACGGGAAGATTTTCAGGTTATCCTCGTGAAGTGAATGAGCTGTCACGGGAAGAGTGCGCTTTATGTTAAACCCATAATAATTACCCTAATTAATCTCGGGACTGATTCCTTCGTGCCACCATGGGGGGAAAATTGTATTAAGGTGACCGGACCCCGAGAAAACCCCACGGGATTGGATGAATTGCTGTGGTTTAGCATTCTAGACAATTTGGCAATTAAAATCCTTATAAGATGCACATTAAAATAATTTACCTAAAATTTGAATGATAATTAACAATGATATATCCCAGTTACTTTTTCAGAATGAATACAAAGCTCCAATGTTTGACAAAACACAAAGTGTAAATGTTATGCGCTCTTTTATCATCGTGGGAATTGATTATAGCTCTAAATAAATATTGAAGGTTTTTTTAGAATCCGTATAACTTTTTTATAACGCCCGTATACTACGTTTATTGAATCAAATCCGTATAAAATACGGACATTCTGTATATTCATTTTAATCTCAACGAAAGCTTCACTGAATCGATTCTTTAGAACAAACTCGCATGCATGTGAATCAATTTACTTGATTCACTCTTCACTCTTGACTCAGAATCTACGGAAACCTTATTTGTATTTCTGTTTTCAAATTGTAAACAATAATCACACTTTCATGCTGCATGAAATTAAAGTATGAACTTTCCTCAAACCATTACGTGTGCATGAACTCAACAAATGCAGTCCATGCGTCTGTATCGATTCGCTTGATCGAGTCATTTTTATGTTTCGTCTCGAAAAAGATTTGAATCGTTTGTGAATCTCATCACTGTTACGGAAGGAGAGAAGAAATCCTCTTCCCTCAACACAGAATGGCTGCTTCTTAATCAATTAGTTTCAGCGTTTTATTTTATTTTATATTCATTGTGTGTCGATAGTCTGAAACTTGTAACTGGAAAGTTACCAGTAAAGTCACGAGTGGTCCGCAAGGTGATCTCTGAACAGGACCCTGAGCAGTCTACAAGACTATTAATGTGTTTTAATAATTAATAATGCAGCTATTAATGCAGTTTCATGTCTAGATCCTATAAATGATGAATACGAAGTAGTTAAAACTAAGACAGAAGTATGTGACGGCAAAATAACATTAGAACTCCAGTTCCCATAATGCCTTGTGATACAGACATGGTAAAAACAGAAGAAATATATTTAAGGCTTAGAGTTTGATTAATTCAGCCAAATCAAATATCACTTTCAGATTTGAAGATATTTATCAGGAATCATTTTTAAAATATTGAGTAGTATACCACTTCCTGTTTAAAGGCATAATAAAAGGCATCAAATATCAAAACCCTACTTGTGAATGGAAATGCCGAAAAGTTTCTAACGCGTTTTAGCGAAATGTGGACTTGTCTTGTCTGGGAAACATGCAATTCGATCAACAGCGAGCTAACCCGCTCTTTACTTCATTTTTGACATTTTTTGAATAATTGTCGTCCTATTATAAATATACTAATATTTTGAATAATTGTTCCGTAGCAATATGCTCTGTCTCTTTTCTCAGTCAACACTGAGATAAGACTGACCCAGATAGATAGCAATAATATAAACAAACAACCATCCATGCAGACAAGGACACACAGATATCTGCACTTGGCACTTTCTCACAATAATAAATTTAATATAAGTAATCTCTTTATATTACTCGGTAAATTCCATATACATAAAGTCAAAATGTCCAAGACAACCAATTCTCATTCCCATTAATACTGTTAATTGAATTAAAAATGTATTTTGAGTCTCTGTCACACATCAAATCAAACAAAAGGTGCTTATCAGCTATTCAATTTTATTCAAATTACATTCAGTGAAATTGTTTGTCATTTCAATTTGCACTGTTTTATATCTCCTTTTCTTTTTTAAAAACGTATTGCTCCTTATGAGGCTAAGCTTAAACATGTTCCTCCTAATTTCGAACTATTGATATGAAATGTTCTGATTAACTGTTTGCTGAGTTTTAAACCTCCATACTTTTGCCTTTAGAAACCACAGAGGATATGGAATGGATAGGCTTTTAATGTATTTAGTTAACCATAATTCTTTCAGCAAGAAACAGAGTAAACAAACGTTTACTTGAAGAATGTTTTTGTTTGCAGTCTCTGGTTTAGTTCGAGTCTCTCTCTCTCTCTCTGGCGGTGGCTACAGACAGTAAGCAGACATGTTTAATTTCAGTACAGTCCTCATAAATCAATGTTTTATCAGCCTGACATTTTGCTGTATGGATTGTACATGATTTGGTAAAATACTAATTAATTTTTTTTTTAAACCAAAAAAAAAAAACTGTCACAATCAATATATGTAGTATTTTTATTTTACTCGTGTAAAATTGAAACTGAGCCATGTTGGTTTTTTTTTTTAAAGAAAGCTAACTCCCGACAGGAAAAGGATAAATTTTCAATGTAGCATCTTGCATGGAGCTTTACTTGTACAATGGCGTGTAAATGCTTATATAAATGGATGAGTTCACCGCAATCGCCAGCAAGGAACTTGTATATTGTATGAGGGTTTAAGATATGTTGTCTATAAGAATTCTGAATTGTGTTGAGTAAGAAGAGTCTGTCTTTGATTCTGCACTTAATCAGTTTTTGGTTGCGTTTCATTGTAGTGTCTTGAACAAAGAATGAATGTCGGATGCTTTGGTGAAAAGCCAGTGAGTGTTTTACTAGGAAAGATGAAAAGCATGTGGAAAGAAAGGCAAAAGTGAATGTTGGATGGGAAAAAAAAGGCACAAAAACAAGTTTGTATAAAAGACAAAGATGTGTTGATGTTTGAAGTCTGAAGTGAGCTTGTAAATCTGTTTACTGTATAAAGAGAACATAATTAAAGGGATAATAAAGATCTGTGTAAGATATGCATCTGAAAAAAAAAAAAAACTTTTTGTCCTTCCAGTGGTGTTTATAAATCGGAGACATTAAGAAAAATGTCATAAATTATCATGATTATGATACATTGGCTTGTATAAGTATTCATTGTCCTTGATCCTTTTTGCATTTTGTTGCACTGCAACCTGGAACTTAAATGGAATTGACATGAAACTACACAAAATATGATTCAATATTCATGTGCATCCTGTTTATGTTAAGCAGTACCTCTCTCTCTGGATTGATGTCATCCAAGGCATGGTGAGACCGTGTACCAGCTCGTACAATACACCTGTCAATCCAGTACCTAAACCTGATGGTACCTGGCGTTGTACGTAAGATTAATGAATTGATTGTCCCTGTTGCATCCATTGTACCTGACATTTCTTATTGATCTCTGTTCTGCCTTTTTCACGCACAAGAGGAAACAGTATTCTTGGACACGTTTTTGCCTCAAGGTTTCATTTGACTCTCCTGCTGTTTTTTCAGCTGTAATTCAAATTCATAACGCACTCTGTGACCTCTCCCTCCCTCAGGACTCTGTGGTCTGTGTGTTCTGGTATCTGCTGAGTCACCAGAAATATGCCAAGACACTGACACTTGCGCCTGCTCCAACATCTGGCGCACAAGGGCTTTAAGGTTTCCAGAACCAAGCTGCAATATTGCATGGACACTTAAGTATTTGAACTTTTGAAGTTTTGAACTTTCTCAAGGCTGCCATTCTAGACACAAAACGCCCTGCAACTAAACATGCACTGATGTCTTTTCTGGGTCTTATCAATTACTGCAGACAATGGATCCCTGACTGCTCTTTATATGACAAGCTTCTCCGTTCTGCAATCTCTCATCACGATCCACTGCAACATCCTTTGACCTGGCCTGACGCTATGGTGGTCGCTTATCACTCCCTCAAAAGCACCCTTTGTTCCGCCTCTGGGGTTACCTGATCACTTCAAGCCCTTCCACCTCTATGCCTGTGAACACCAAGGCACAGCCTCTGTGGAGCATGAGGGGGGGATGCGTCCTTGTGCGGGGTTTTTTTATCCAAAACATTAGACATTGTTTCTCAAGGCTTATCTGCGTGTCTAAGGGCTGTCTCCGCATGTGCTTTGATGGTTTTAGATGCGGAAAAATTGGTTTTGTCTCACCCACTGATTTTGCACTCGTCACATCAAGTTAAACAGGTGTTGCAAAATTTACAGACCCATTAAATTAATTTATCAGTAATTTAATTGATCATTTAATTAACATATGACTGTTTATTCTCTGTTCTACTAACAATCTTGAAATTCGTGTCTTTTGATACTGTAGGTCACGCTCTTGCATGCCTCCTTAATTCTTGGGATGACACTTGGGATGACATTGATATTGGCTGTCTATCAGGTCTGATCTCTTTCCTCCAGCCCTCTAGGGATCTTTGTTGATGGTTCTTGTTCTAAACCCTCAGACGGTGTATAATATTTATAATTTATAATATTTATAATACCTCTGTGGTTACTCTGTGTGTTCACTGCCTGATATTCTGCATGAGGCATACGCTCTTCCTTTCTCATTTGATTTTTGTCATCTTGATTGTGGACAAATTCTCGAAATGGGTAGAAGCTTTTCCCTGTTCTCGAGAGAACACGAAGGTAGTTACTCGTATTCTGGCAAAAGAAATAATACTTAGTTATAATAATAATAATAATAATACATTTTATTTATAAGCACCTTTCAAGGTACCCAAGGACACTGGACAGTAAAAAGAAAAACAAACAATAAAAGCAGAACAATAAAATAATAAGAAATCAATAATAATAATTATTGTTATAGTTATGGGGTTTCAAACACCATAGACTCAGACAAAAGTACCCCTTTTACCTCAAAAGTCACACAAAACCTTTGTAAATATCTCTCACTAAGCTGGTGTTTTCACATTCCGTACCACCCTCAATCTTCTGGTATCTAGAACGTACTAATCGAACATTGAAAGACAAATTAATTAAGGCCATGCAGGCCACAGGTTTGGCTCTGTAATCCATAATTCATTCTGGCTGAAATTCGTATGACGCCAAATGAAATTATTTTTGGAAGACCTTTCCCTCTCCCCTGGAAGAAGGGAACTCCAGCTCTGGGTACCTCTGATTTGAAAACACATATGGACGAGTATTCTGCAGCCCTTATAGATAAGTTGCATAAAATTTGTGACAATATTATCTCCACCAGCAGCACCCACACACCCCTTTCACGTGGGAGACAAGGTGCTGGTGCGACTTTTTAAATGATTTGGACAGTTGGGAGAACCTATATATAGTGGGCCTGCAGACATAGTCGCCATTACTTTTACTGCTGTTTTAACTAATCTTTTTCCACAGTGGATCCATGCCACGTGATTGAAGAAGGCTCCATAACAAAGCTGTGTTACAATGACAAGTTTGCTATTAACGTTTTTTTCTATGTCCTTATCCAGTCTCTGTTTTCTCTTTCTCTCTCTCTCTGAGCTCTACACAGATTTGACGTGACCTGTGTGCAGCCCTGGCCGACTGAGAATCCTCAGATTACCTGCAAGACGTTGTGAACAAAGACGCCCTGTTTGGGACCAATCATCCTCACTACAACCATGACAGTCCTCATCACGAGTTTCGTGACTACTCTACTGCTGCTTGGAGCAGGGTTACCCACTCGAGCTGGACCTCAAGACAACATCTTCTGGCAATTCGCTAACTGGACTGCACGAGCGCACACCACACGAATGAAAGTTGTTATGTCTGTCATCTGATGCCATCTGATGTATTGTTACACGTCTCTATGCTCTGAAGCTCTGTATTCTTAAAGGACTCTGTTCTCACTATAGGTCGATATGCCCTATAATTCCATTTTCCCTCACTGTTTTAGAACAAATTACTCTGAAGGAAGTAGCGTGTATTTGGGACAAATTAAGAGGTTTCGAGTTTCTCTAAGCTCCGGTGAGGTGAGACAAGGGCTGATAGGGCATGCCCGCCCTCTGAGCACCAATACCCGTCAAGAAGAGCAAGGATTAACTCAAGCATATGAGTTATATGTATGATCAGAATACTGGGGTGTGATACTAGATTACAATGTAGTATCAAAGGGGGGAATTGTTAGATTTAAAGCCATGATTTAAGTTAGTTTTATGGCTACACGTGATTTAGGATTGTTAAGACTTTATGATTTAATATTTTAGAGCTTTTTAAGATCCTTTATTAATTGCAGAGTGTAATTTAGGATTGTTACGATGGTAAGACTTTATGAGTTTAATCCTGAATCCTAGGCTTGTGACCTTCCTCCAGTCACAGAGAAGTGCTGACCTACTTTGCTAGACTAGACATAAACATGTCTTTGTTTAAAATGGTAAATGCTGAGTTGTTAAGAACATATTCTTGATATGGGATGTTTTGCCTATGATTGTTTTACTACATATTAATGAAATTAAGATGTAATTTGCTGACTTAGCACAAGACTTAGCACATTTACATGCGCACGCACACACACACACACACACACACACACACACACACACATTTTCATCCTCTACACGCCAAGGACACACACACACACACACACACACACACACACCCCGCTCTGAGGTCACACACATTCGACAGACACAATAGCCGTTTAGAGAGATTATAATTTGTTATAAAAGGTGTTTGTAATATTTCATCTTTGGTGAGAAAACTGTGAATAAACAGCACTGAAACCGATCTCTGGTTCTCTGTTTTTTCGCAGTGTTTTTTCGCCCCAGAATTCTGCAGGTGGCACGAGGGCATTGGTCTCGAGAAGTTGACCGTTCCAGCTGGGGGAACACTAACAAGGTGAAACATAAAATAATATGCTGTTGTATTGTTTTGAATGTAATACAGGTTACAGATTATTTACAAGTCACTGTTTTCAGTTTTAATTTCAATTTCAACATTCCAACTTTTTCTGATTTGGGGTTCTACACTGCCCCTACTGGTCATGTGTGTATTGCATCTTGTGGATGTGTATCGTTACTTTTTGAGGACGTACACAGCTGACACAGGACACAGAGCAGCCGTCATGTGCACACGAACACATCTGTGGGTGGTAAAAGAGAGCAACTGGACTTGCTTGAAGATTCTTGAAGATGTTTCACCTCTCGTCCAAAAGGCTTCTTCAGTTCTGTCTGACTAATAAGGAGTATCAGCTATTTATCCTCTCATGGATGAAAAGCAATCCTAAGGTGGTCAAGTGAACCATGGCTTTAACAATTGGGTTAAAAAAAAGAAAGAAAGAAAATGGCAGTGTATGGTATTGGTACAAAGTCTTGACACGTGATTTAATCAGTGATCACACCACTACAAACGAACCAAACCAACGGAGGAAACTGACCAAACTTCCCAGTGTGACTGCGCCCTCAGAGAGCGCCCCTCTCTACAATCACACCTCATCATTAGCCTCGTGCTCAGCCCCTTGTACCTGAAGATGAAAAACATTTATCAGTTCTCAAAATGCCATGATTCAAACACAATCACACACAAAATAACTTATCCCAAACAACCTTAGCTTCATTCCGTAAAATACTATGGTTATTCATCCAAAAGAATCGTATCATAAAATAACGTACTGTCGAAAAGGCACTTACTGAAAAAGTCTGCGAAGTGCTGCATACAGCGAGTGGACTGGACTGAAGTGGTGTCTGTTGAAACTGTTGACGAAATTGTTGGTGTCTGTTGAAACTGTTGAACAGTGCGCCTGTGCGGTCCCGCCCTGCGGGTGTATAAACCTATCACTGTGTGTATCATTCTGCTCACACCCGACACTGACCCGGGGAAAGGGTTGGCCTGTCAGACAGAGCCAATATGGACCTTAAAACATCAGCTGCCGATTGTAATGCTATCTGGGGTGGGTCACTGGGGGCTGGGTGTGAACGACTTAGAGAGTCGTTGGGGTGATCAACGGGTTGTTGGTTCTCTCTGTCCTCCTGTGAGTCACTGAAATCAGCTGGGTTTTGGTGTGCATTCAGTTGTCTGGGAAGTGTGCCAAGGACTGCATTGTAGGTGGCTAATAAATTATGTCTTAGACCACCACCTCTGTTCAGTGATAGTTGTTCCAGGTTGACAAAAAATGGCTTCTTTAAAGGAACAGTCCACCGTACTTCCATAATGAAATATGCTCTTATCTGAATTGAGACGAGCTGCTCCGTACCTCTCTGAGCTTTGCGCGACCTCCCAGTCAGTCAGACGCAGTCAGACGCGCTGTCACTCCTGTTAGCAATGTAGCTAGGCTCAGTATGGCCAATGGTATTTTTTTGGGGCTGTAGTTAGATGCGACCAAACTCTTCCGCGTTTTTCCTGTTTACATAGGTTTATATGACCAGTGACATGAAACAAGTTCAGTTACACAAATTGAAACGTAGCGATTTTCTATGCTATGGAAAGTCCGCACAATAATGACAGGTGTACTAACACCTTCTGCGCGCTTCGGCAGCGCATTGATACAGAGCTCAGATATTAATGCGCTGTCGAAGCGCGCAGAAGGTGTCGGTATGCCTGTCATTATAGTGCACACTTTCAATAGCATAGAAAATCGCTACGTTTCAATTTGTGTAACTGAACTTGTTTCATGTCACTGGTCATATAAACCTATGTAAACAGGAAAAACGCGGAAGAGTTTGGTCGCATCTAACTAGTACAGCCCCAAAAAATACCATTGGCCATGCTGAGCCAAGCTACATTGCTAACAGGAGTGACAGCGTGTCTGACTGCGTCTGACTGACTGGGAGGTCGCGCAAAGCTCGGAGAGGTACGGAGCAGCTCGTCTCAATTCAGATAAGAGCATATTTCATTATGGAAGTACGGTGGACTGTTCCTTTAACTCCTCGCTCATACCAACGATCCTCTCTGGCTAAAATGTGAACACATCGTTTAAAGCGCTGCTCTGACAAATCTCTTCATTAAGTTTGCGGATGACACGATTGTGGTGGGTCTCATCAACAATGGCGATGAGACAATCTACAGGAGTGAGGTGAACCGCTTGGCCTTGTGGTGCAAGGACAACAATCTCCATCTGACCGTGGAGAAGACGAAGGAGATTGTTGTGGACTTCAGGAGAGCGCACACCCAGCATGCTTCACTATCAATCGACGGTGCTGCAGTGGAGAGGGTGAGCAGCACCAAGTTTCTGGGTGTGCACATCTCTGAAGACCTGTCCTGGAGCAACAACACCGCATCACTGGCCAAAAAAGCCCAACAGCGTCTGTACTTCCTCCGCAAACTGAGGAGAGCAAGAGCCCCGGCCCCCATCATGCACACATTCTACAGAGGCACCATCGAGAACATCCTGACCAGCTGCATCACCGTGTGGTACGGCGCCTGCACCGTGTCCTGCTGCAAGACTCTGCAGCGCATCGTGAGAGCAGCTGAGAGGATCATTGGTGTCTCTCTCCCTTCTCTAATGGATATTTATAACTCCCGCCTCACCTGCAAAACCATCAGGATCGCAGGTGACCCCACCCACCCATCTCACAGCCTCTTCAGCCTGCTGCCGTCGGGGAGGAGAATGCGGAGTCTCCGGGCCAAAACCAGCAGGCTCAAGGACAGTTTCTTTCACCAGGCGGTCAGGAGGCTCAACTCCCTCCCTGTTCTGCCCCTCCTCCCCCCTCTGCCCCCTGCCACAGATTCTGCTCGCACACCCCCCTGCCCCCCCTTCAGCACCTGACATGTCATCCTCACAGTCTCCCCCCCAAACACACACACACACACACACACTCTCATCGTTCATTAACACACTGAACTCAGGGACCGCACATCTCACTTTACCTCGCTCATTTGCACTATTCCGCACTACCTCACCTTAACAGCTGCTAGTTTGTTTATTCTGCTTATTTCATGTTTACCTGCTATACCTCAAGTGCCCTTGACTGTTTGGTTATTTGAACCAATTTGTGTGTGTGTGTGTGTGTGTGAATATATATATATATATATATATATATATATATATATATATATATATATATATATATATACACGAGTGTTTAGTCTATGTCTAGTTCATATCTAGAGTGTTTATACTGTTTATATTGTCTGTCTGAGTGTTTAGTCTGGCTTGTTCTTATCTAGTGTTTATACTGTTTATTTATTCTGTTTATATTGTTTGAGTGTTTAGTCTATGTCTAGTTCCTATCTAGAGTGTTTATACTGTTTATATTGTCTGTCTGAGTGTTTAGTCTGGCTTATTCTTATCTAGTGTTTATACTGTTTATTTATTCTGTTTATATTGTTTGAGTGTTTAGTCTATGTCTAGTTCTTATCTAGAGTGTTTATACTGTTTATATTGTCTGTCTGAGTGTTTAGTCTGGCTTGTTCTTATCTAGTGTTTATACTGTTTATTTATTCTGTTTATATTGTTTGAGTGTTTAGTCTATGTCTAGTTCTTATCTAGAGTGTTTATACTGTTTATATTGTTTATTTCAATTATTCTATTTTTATTTATTGCATTACCTGTTTGCACCGTGGGTCAGAGAGGACTGATATTTCATCTGTGCTGTATGTCGAGCATGTATCGCATATTTGACAATAAAGTTGACTTGACTTGACTAAATATAGTTGCTGTAGAATAATTACAGTGGAAGCCCTCTTGTGGTTAATGAGTGTAATTACAGAAAAGGCAGACATTTTCTCCCAAATCCTTTATTTTAAAACACAGACAGGTGTGTGTGTGTGTGTGTGTGTGTGTGTGTGTGTGTGTGTGTGTGTGTGTGTGTGTGTGTTATACAGCATCCAGGTGACAAACTAACATGGTAAAGTACATGAAGAGGGAAAAATGTTTTAAAACATCTGTAAAATCATTACAGTAATGTTAATAAAGTCACTTTATCAGCCTGAACCCTAGTGTTTTATAAACTCTCAAACATTAAATATGAATTTAACACGTGTAATAACACGACATACCAAAGTGAGAAAAGTGTAAAAGAGAACAGTGGGCAGATTTATAAGAACAGTGATTACAGTGTATAAAAGTAAACTGTATAACTTTACTGTGCCTATATAAACTAATACAGTGTGTAATATATACGTTATAAACACAGCACCAGTCAGAAGTTTACACACCTCGTTACATCCAAAATACTGTTTCATTTAGACTGAAAACATTTACACGTTCCTCTTAAACCCAGTTTACAGTAAAGTCGGTGTGTTTTTCCACAATGAACATTTTGTCAATTTTACAAATTCCACCATAAAATTTAAAAGCTGTTTATATTACAGTGTACTAAAACTAATGCACTTCTGATTTATTGCCCACACAGTCTGTAATGAGGGAATTAACAGGTTATTGTGTGATTAGAGAGAACTGAACTCTCTCCATCATTCACCTGTTTTATAAACTCTACACTGAGGAAATGGTGGGAGTGTCCTGGGGGGGGGGGATCCATCCTCTCCCCAAAAACACTGTTCTGTGGTAATTATTATTATTATTATTATTATTATTATTATTATTATTAAACCCTAACCTACACACAAAAAACACAACACCACAACAAGAGTCATCAGGAGAGGATGCATCCCCCCCCCCCCCCCCCCCACTAAACCCCACTCCAAATTTTCCTAGGTTGAATTGGTTGCCATGGAAATACAGAAATTTAAAAAAAAAAAAAATCACAGAAATCCCAAAATGTCAAAAGGCACAAATCCTCTAGTCACTGAACATAAATGTCAGGTTTTGTGAAAAAAATTCCTAATAGTTTGAGTTATGCTCCAGAAACTAAAACATACACAGACAGACAGAGTGATCGCTATAACCCCCCCCCCCCCCCCCCCCCCCCCCATTACATAGCGGGGGATAAAAACAGAATGTCTCAACAGCATCAATTTCAGGTTTATTTAGTAAAAAACAGTAAAATTATTTAAATAAAATTCTCAGAGAAGTGCACAAACTGAATTATCATCAGCTATAAATCCAACAGGTTTCTCTCGGACCCTGTAAAAATATTTCATACTGAACTAAAAACTGCGACTCTCGTTATAAACCACTGCACAGCACCCACACGCTGTCGATACTGTTAATATACCGTTTTATTTTATAAAACATCACTCTGTTGCCTTAGAAACCACCAGAACGAGTTAAACAGAACCAAGAACATCAACAAATCAAAATTACAGACCATAATAATCAGAGAAATGAGAGAAAATAAACCTGTTTAAATATTTTCAGTATTAAAGATGCAGCAACGTTAAACGTTGTATTATTAAACCCAAATTTGTTATTATTAATTTGTTATTTCTTATTGTTCAGGTTACACGAGAAAACAAGCTGTAACCATGGTAACAACCTCTGACATTTTACAGACGTAAACGTGACAAGATTCCGATCTCCACCTCCATTCTAACCCTGCCCCTTGACCCAACGCCGCACCATGTCTGAATCTGAACCACCCTCACATGGTAACCACACCCCTTCACTCTAACCCCACCCCTACCTTATAAAAAGATCCCACTGTATATAAAAGTTTAATATCATGGAGATATAAAATGTAAGTAACCGTAAGTAAAGCTCTAACTGCGCTCCACACCCAGACTCCTCCCACATCTTACCCTAACCCCATCCCTTACTTTAAAGTTTCACCAGTCAGACCTGTATACCCAGTTCAGATTAGGACTCTGTGTGTGTGTGTCAGTCACTTGGAGCGTTTCTTCTCCTGAACTCAGGTTTCTGATAATCAGCGCATATTTAATAAGCAGACTATAAAGCTTTGACTGAGATTAGTTAACTGAAGTGCTCTTTATAAACTAAGCAATGGTGATTAGTGATCAGACTGTACGCTTCTGATCGTGACCCTCAGCGTTCCCATCGTCTCATTCCTGTTTTTATGGCTTCTCGATCAGTTTTCCTTTGTTATATTTCTGTCCGATCCCGTAAGGCACGTGTGCAGCGATGGTGCCGGACTCCCTGGCTCCCTCGATGTGGAACATCTGATCGTCGAAGAAAATGTGGGGTTTGATCTTCTCTAGGAGAGGACCTTTGGGAGCTCCAGCGAGGAAGAGTGCCTCGTCGATCTCCAGTCCCCAGCTGCGCAGCGTTTTTAACACCCGAGCTCCGGAACTCGCCGCACTGCGCGCCGTCACAAGGAACGTACGGATCGGGCAGTGCATGCGCTCGTTCTTACAGTAGAACTTCCTCTGCAGTTTCCCCAACGCTTCCAGGAAACACTTGAGAGGACCCTGTGGAAGGACGTGATAAGTTCACTGTGTGAGAATCGTCCGAGCCGATCAGCTGGCGTACAGACGAGGACGCCTTCATAATTTAGCGAATGCACACCAGTCAATAAAGGTTATGTAGCGTTTTAAATGTAATCAAACCTGAGCGAGGGGTTTGTTCACGTTTGCCTTCTCATGCTCAAAGAACTCATCGAGCCCTTGCTGTTTCACGATGATCTCAGACTCATCTGAGAAAAGCACAGCATCGCCATCGAACGCCACTCGGAGCTGAGACTCGCTCAACTCCATCTTCTTATCCGGAGTGAACAGGGTGGCTGCCGCGATGCCTGGTGGACAGACAGATGGACAGAAATACTGAACATTTAGATGGAAAAAAAATTATTCAGCTGTTCAAGAATATAACCAATAAACTATACAGCCAAAAGTATGTGCACCCTGACCATCACACCTACATGTTCCTGTTGAATGTCCCATTGCAGGTTTATTCTCCTTCAGTGTTATCATGAGCTCCACTCTTCTGGGAAGCTTTCCACTAGATTTCAGGGCGTGGCTGTGGGGATTTGTATTCATTAGTGCAGTGATTCCCAACCACTGTGCCGCGGCACATTAGTGTGCTGTGAGAGATCATCAGGTGTACCATGGGAAATTATCCAATTTCACTTAATTGTTCCGAAAATTATTATTTATTTACTGCAAATAATTTGTCTTCGTTCGTCTATGCCAGCGACGTACAGTGACAGGCAGAACAATTAAATACTCTTCCACTAGATGTCAGCAGGTAGCTAATTAGATTAGATTAGTTAAAAACTTTATTGATCCCTTTGGGAAGGTTCCCTCAGGGAAATTAAGAATTAACTTGTGTATCTACCTGTTGCCATTCAAACAATAGAATTAGTAATGCTTCAGGTGTGACAGCGGTGATAGCGATGGATAAATATTTGAAAAGAAAAAGTACACAATCCAAACTGGGTTATGAAGAAAATTCTGACCCTGAAGGCCTTAGTAGAAGTAGAGCTCAGAAGAAAGCAAAAAAGGTGATTTTCCACAACCTATCTATGCGAGCTGGGCTTTTCAAGCATGACTGCTATAAACACTAAAAAAGGAGTGTGACTGAGAGCTGTTGAGGAAGATCTTCATGTGTGTCTTTCTTCAATTCCTGCAAGTATATCAGCTTTGTGTTTAACTAAACAGGCCCAGGTTTCACACTAAGTAAGTAAATTGTGAGTAAATTGAGACTAGATGATCATTATATTTCATTATATATACTTTTTGTGACATTTTTGTTTGGTGGTGTGCCGTGGGATTTTTCGAATGTAAAATATGTGCTTTGGCTTAAGAAAAGTTGGGAAACACTGCATTAGTGAGATCACACCCTGATCTTGGTGATTATGCTGAGGCTCCAGTTCATCCCAAAGCTGTTCAGTGGGGTTGAGTTCTGTGCAGGACACTCGAGTTATTCACTCCAACCTTCACACACCATGTCTTCATGGAGCTCATTGTGTGTACAGGAGCATCATCATGCTGGAACAGGCTTGGACTCGGAGTTCCACTGAAGGGAAACTAATGCTCCAGCAAACAGAGACTTTCTACACCACTGTGTGCTTCAGACTTTATGGCAAAAGTTTGGGGAAGGACTGCATATGGGTGTGATGGTCAGGGGGAACATACTTTTGGACATTATACAGGAGTCTGACAATCTTTAGCACCAAACTCTCAATTCTCACCACACTTGGTGAACAGGTCTGAGGGAGAAATCAAAGCATGATCCTAAAATACTGATCTGTGAGAACGGAACCAAAAACACTCAGCACCAGGATGATGGGAATGATGTCCACAAAGTGACCTGGACACCCACGTTACCTGGCCAGAACCAGCCTCATATGGAGCCATATGGTGGACTCACAGGGTTCATCCCAGCACTCAGGGAACCTTTAGAAGAAGCTGGGTTTTCTCTTCAGAATGGCCATTAACATTGGGATGGATGTGGAATAGGAGCTGAACAGCCCGAGCTACATCCAGAAGGATTTGAGTTCAGAACACTGTGACAGAACTCCATCCTGAGGGACATAAACTCCTCAGAAACCAAACTGCACCGTTCCACTTCTCATACAGGAGAGCTGTTTGTGTGAGGTGACTGATGATATGACTGATCATGTGACTGGTGAGAGATGAGTCTCTCAGGTCCTCACCCTCCTCAATGGCCTCCTTCACCGTCTCCGGGTCTTTAGACAGGTACAGGTTCGTCATGTACGCCTTCAGGTACCCGACTGGGCTCTGACCCCCCGTCATGCAAAACCTCTCAATCAGCAGATCTGCACACACACACACACACACACACACACACACACACACACACACACACACAGAGCAGCCATTTCATAAAATACACTCCATACATTCATAATATAATAATTCTGTATGGAATTCTGAATTTTTTTTTTATAGATTTACACAGAGAATAACAAACAGAAGTTTGTTTAGGAAACATTTTAACATCTCTGATCCATTATAACCTGTTATAACTGCAGTAAGTAATGTTATTATGATATTGATGGTGTTCTTCTGTACCGTAGTGATTGATGGAGTTGATTAGCCGCACCCCCACCTGGGCGTGGTTATTGGTCATTAATACGATATCAAACAGCTCCTCACTGTCGGGGTACAGCTCCCTCAGATGAGTGTTCACAGTCATCAACGCCTGCGTGAACAATAAACAAACAAATAAATAACAGGGATGCAATTACAAAAACAATGTGTGGTTCATTACATTAAAGCAAGTCCCAAAATCTTTGAAAAGGCTGTTAGTGGGGATCAGAACTAGACAAATAACGATATACCATGCGATGATAAACTGCGATACAAATTTACGTATAAACAAGCTAAATCTATGAAAAATCGTGATGGTCATCAAGTTCAATAAAGTTAGTTTTTCCTCACTGTAATTGTGCTGTTTTGACAGCAGAGGGCGCAAAATAATATAATATCAGGAATACACGTGACTTCACTGTAGCTGGAAGTAACTCAGCTCTAATGCTGCAAAAACACACAATAAACAGGTGTAAAATGTGAGTGTGGCTGTGTGATCATACACAAACAGTAGGGGTGGGCGATATATCGAGATTTGCGATATATCGATATGTTTTATGAACACGAAAAAGATTTTGGCATATCGTATATATCGAGATAATGCTCTAAATTAATATGATTTCGCCACTGTGCTTAATTTCCTTCACTGTGCTATGGTGCTGCCCGCCCCGCCTCCTTCTTGTGTCTGTACCCCCTCCCCTCACGTGTAGGTGGCATGTTAACTCATTCAACATGGCGGCGCCCACAGAAAGCCCGGAGGCGGCAGAACTCGTACCATAAAAAAGGACAAATGGCTCCATTATATGGAGATATTTTGGTTTTAAACCGTCGGACGAATAACAGAAAGAGGTCTACTGCCGGGAATGCAAGAAATTGGTGGCAACCAAAGCATCGAGCACCACGAACCTGTTCAACCATTTACAGGTACGCCACAAACTTTTGTACGAGGAGTGTGCCAGGCTGAGAGTTAATGCAGTGAGATGAGTTTGAGTTTTGTTTTTAAGGAAAAGGAAGGCAATATGTATTATTTCTATAAGTCAAATTATTATTTATGAAATGAGGGCTTTTTTTTGTTACTTAAACGTTTAAGACGCACTTTATAAGAACTGCCTACCCTCAGGTTTTATGTTTGTAATTAAAATAAGGCAATATACTACTTCCTTGGTTTGATAATTCATGTTAAAAATGGTGCACAAGCACTTTGTTACTAGTACCTGTCTACCTCTAGGCACTTGGCTGCCTACCTGTTTGCACTTCAATAAAAAAAAAAACCTTGCTGAATTTGGTGTGTCTGTTTTTTGGGGGTTGTTTTTCCTGCATAGATATCGAGATATATATCGTATATCGAGATATAGCAAAAGTATATCGAGATATTTTTTTTCTCCATATCGCCCAGCCCTAACAAACAGATTTAACAAGAAATCAGAGCGCTCTCTCTTCCAGACTGCTGAAAGATAAAGAAAGGAGGAGCAAATGGAGAATGGAGGCAGAACAAATGTTCAGAAAGTTGATTAAGAAAAGGATACTTTGTAACATTTTTCATTTTTAATAAAAGGAACATTTTAGTTAATAGATTAGATTTTACTCCAACCTTTACAAATGTGGGTAAATACTTACTGTTGGTTATTAAGGAAATGAAACAAATGCTGTTGGGTTTTTTGTGTTTGTTTGTTTGTTTGTTTGTTTGTTTGTTTGTTTTTATTTAGCTATAGGAATATTTAAGGTTGATAAAGAATATGAAAATAAACATGTTGCAATTGTTTGGTAATAAAATTCCCTTCGTTTTTCATGAAATATCATGAATCAAATCGAATCGTGAACCCAATATCGTGACTCGAAGCATGAATAGAGTGAAGTGTTACACGCCGATTCAGAACACAGACACACAGCAGAATGAGTCATCATCACAAAAACAGGGAAAACCTGCAGGGGACAAAACCAGAAAAACACGACACACAGCTGAACGTGGTAAAGCAGACTTCACAGTCAGACGCAGACTCAGACGGGTTACACGGCTGAACTGAAGCGCGAACATGGTACAGGTAAACGCAATCAGATAACACACCGATGACAGGAGACCTGCGAGAAAAACACCTGGAACTCCAAACAAAACCAACAGGAGCAGATCCTCACTATTTATATTCAATAAGAGAAGTAATTTACGCTAACGTGGACTTCAAAAGCGCGGTCCGACCCAGAAAGCAGCGTTGCAGCTCCAGCAGTAATTTAGTGAGTCAATAATTATTTTAAAGTGTGTAAGACTAGAGTGTGTGTTGGAAACAATGGTAAAACAGGAGCACACACACACACACACACACACACACACACAGTGTGACCTTGACAAAGGGGAAGGCAGCTCCGGGTTTGAGCGGTTGGTTCTCGTGCTGTTGGTTGTAGCTGACGTACTGCTCCAGTCCCTCCTCCTCATAGAGCTTCCTCTCCTCCACCATGTTGAACAGAGTCCGAGACGACACGGCGATCGTGATTGCGGAGCTCGGCTTCGGCTGAGGAACACACACACACACACACACGTAAACAAACATCAGTAAAACATCACACTACAGTATAAGGAGATAAACACAGATAATAATACTAAAGTTTGATCAGGGCTCAGTATTCCATCATGTCATAAACACCTGGTCTGTGTTTCACTCATTAAGGATGAAAATAAATTAAACTTCTGTATCTGGATTTCTGCTTTGTGATGATGGTCAGTGTTAAAAGTGTGATATAAATAAAATAAAGGTGGAATTTCACTTCCTGACCTGTTCAGGTTTAAAACAGCAATCAGGTTTAGTCAGTAACGATGAGATCAGGATTAAATGTACTATTTGTTCTGACACAGAAAGTCGTTCCTGTGTGATTTCCTCGAGGTCTGATTCCTGTAACGCTCCTCTCTTGTGTCTGAACACGCCATCAGCTGCTCAACATCAAACTGTACAGAATTAATAAACACAGCGCTCACCCCACCCCGCCCCACCGTACATGGGCTACAGCGGAGCTCCACAATCCAGTTAAACTTCTCGCTATTAAATCGTTACCCCTGAGTACATGAGCGCACTGTTAACTCCGTTCTCTCCTATTAGAGCTCTCAGGTCATTCAGCCTCTGGGTCTGTTCACTGGTCCTGACCCGCTGACGAAACCAGACACTGAGCTCTAGTCTGAGCCCCAAACTCTGGACCAGTCTCCCTCTCACTGTGTCAGACTCCGCCCTTTAATCCAGTCTGATATCAGTCCTTTATATGAAGGGTTCCTTGATGGTTAACGACGTCTGACTCACGTTTTTATTTTAACACCACCTGCTGTTCAGATTTTGAATGTCAATTTTTTTTCTTCTTCAGTCTGCTCTCATTACAGGTCGCCACAGTGGATCTGTCCTTCATCTCTGATTTGGCGAAGGTTTTACACCAGATGCCCTTCCTGACGGAACCCTCCCCGATCTACCCAGGCTTGAAACCAGCGCCGTGTATGTACTGTCTGTACAACCCAGTGGGGGGTATTTTACTGAATCTGCATGTCTTTGGACTGTAGGGGAAACCAGAGCACCTGGAGGAACCCACACAGATATGCGGAGAACATGCAAACTCCACACACATAAAAGCCTCATATTCTTGCTGTGAGGTGATAATCACTGTGCCACTGCGAGGCCCTGAAAGGTCAATTCTTTTTTTAATTCTTATTTTCATTAAAATTTTAGTACAGCATCAATGATGATGAGATGACATTAGATCCACTCCGTCACACAGAGGCAGGAGTTATACAGTGCTCCTGAAACTGCAGTTTAACAGCTTAATTTATCCACAATAATAATAATAATAATAATAATAATAAACAATAAAAAAGCAATACTGGACAATGTGCAATATAAATGTGCAATACCTCTCCTGCTGGACTTTTTTTTTCTTTTCCCTTCTTCTTTTCCCATATCTTATTCTTTTTTATATTTGTATATGTAAATACTTAATTTAATTTATCTAGAAGTTTTCTCTATTTCTATTCTCTGTTTATCTGTAATAATGCTGCTGGAATTTTAATTTCCCTGAGGGAACCCGCCCAAAGCAATCAATAAAGTTCAATCTAATCTAATAATAATATAACTGAGGAGTGTGTGAGTGTGAGAGAGAGAGAGAGAGAGAGAGAGAGAGAGAGTGTGTGTGTGTGTGTGTGTGTGTGGTCTCATCTCTGTATTTCCTGGTTAGAGTTCTGTATGAAACTGTTCACTTGTGTAAATATTTAAAATCCACTGATCTGTCGGACTTTATCACTTTTCTCTCTATAAAATAAGAGGAATAAGCTTGAGAAGAGAGAGAGTGTGTGTGTGTGTGTGTGTGTGTGTGAGATTCTGCTCTGTAAAGTGAATTTATTCCCAGTTTCCTGTAGATTGTGTGAAATTCAGGAACAGGAAGTGACGGAGGAGCAGAATTCAGTAAAACAGCAGAAACATAAAGTGTGTGTGTGTGTGAGAGAGAGTGTGTGTGTGTGTGTGTGTGTGTGTGTGACTCACAGGTCTGGGTTTTTTGCTCCTCAGGCTGTTGAAGAAGCGCTTGGCCTCCTCCCAGTCCTGCTCCTCTCCATCTCCACCGGGGACTGAAGGCTTCTGCTCCACTTCACTCATCTTACTGAGAACCTCAACACAGACTCACTCACTCTTCACTCCTTTACTTACTCCCTCACTCACTCTTCACTCCCTCACTCCTTTACTTACTCCCTCACTCACTCTTCACTCCCTCACTCCCCTAAACACAGCCACAGACTCACTCACTCACTCACTCTTCCCTGAGAGGGGGGGCGGGGCGGGGGTTTCGAAACGAAACTAACGGGCTCATGGCGAATCTGCGGCTCTGAACCCGAAGTCCAGCCTCTTCCGGTTACACGCAGGCTTTAAAGCTGCACTGAGTCACGCTTTAATAATTATAATATACACTCAAAGTCCACTTTATTAGGAACACCTACACACGTACCCATGCTGCTCTCTAATCAGCCAATCAGAGGACAGCAGCAGCAGCAGCAGCAGTCATACAGATGCAGATACAGATGCAGGTCAGGAGCTTCAGGTAAAGTTCACATCAACATCAGAATGAAGAAGAAACCTGATCTCTGTGACTGTCACCCTGACACAGGAGTTGGATTTTCACACACCGTCTCTAGAGTTCACACAGATTATTGTGAAAAACAAACACGTCCTGTGAGCAGAGGATCTGCAGACTGAAACACCTTGTTGAAGAAACATCAGAGGAGAACCATCAGACAGATCTGAGCTGACCAGAAGAGTCTCAAAGCATCTCAGAACACACAGCACATCAAACCTGGAGGAGGATGAGCTACAGCAGGAGCTTGGTCTTCTTCTCGTCCTCATCTGTCCGGTGTGGGTGAGTCTAAGCCCACGAGAGCCTCACATTCCTGTCCATGGCTGAGAGAAGAGGAACCTGATGTGGTCTCCTGCTGCTGTAGCTCCTCCACCTCAAGGTGAACATTACCTGAAGCTCTTGTCCTGATTCTGCAACATGAGAGGCTGATTAGATAACTGTATGAACAAGCAGGTGTTCCTAATAAAGTGACTGGAGAGTGTATTATTAATATTATATCATAAATACTATATGCTAAAATCCTTGTTGTTGTTGTTGTACTCTCCAGGACACCAGGATTCTCTGCTTCATCCCACAGGAGCGCAGTTTACACAGGAAACCCTTCAGTCAGGACATTTAAATCATCAGCTGTGGGAAGTGTGTGTTTACTAGAAGTAAATTGAGAAAACTTTCACTTCTTCACTTCACTTATTACAAATTTAACAAGTGTGTGTGTGTATGGTCTCTGTAAGGAGTCTCCAGTGTGAGCGCTGTGTATCAGTCAGAGGTGAAGCTGGAACTGCAAGTTTTCTGACGTCTTCAGGACACAGGAGTTTACACTTCTCTACAATTTCTCAGGAGCACAATGGAACAAACTGTGATTATTTTCTCTTATTAACTCTAAGAGAGAGATAATAAAGAGAGGCTGGTGAGGAAACGTGTGTTTATAGCTGCTATAACATCCGTGACAACAGGAAGTAAGATGTTTCACTGACATTAAACATAGCTATAAATGGACTAAAAGTATGACGTTATTTACCAGTAAATAAAAATTGTACAGTGTTCATTTGTCATGTCATCACTGGTTTGGGCCAGCAACACTTGTGACAGAAAGTAAAGTGGGCGGAGTTTCAGCGTGCGCACTTCCACAGACTGGAGATGAATTATAAATGTCTGATCCAGTTTCACAGACAAAAACATGCATCATTATTAATTCACATTGTGAGATGGAGTTTCAACAGGAGGGGTGTGTGTGTGTGTGTGTGTGTGTGTGTGTGTGTGTGAACTGCTTGCAAGGTTTCCTGCTTAACCACTAACATTTAAATAAGCATGCCCCACTTTCTCCTTCGATCTTACACACACACACACACACACACACACACACACACAGAGTGTCTTTCTTTAGCTAACAGTCTTGTTGTTAGCATTATAGTCATATTAAAAGGACCTCATGCTCATGCTTCCAAATGCTATATTCTGAGAACCATATTCCCAATCCCATATTCCCAATCCCATATTCCCAGTGCTCTAGTTCCGGTGCCCTTTGCTGTATTTACTCAGAACCCTAATTGTCCAAGCTCCAGACCTTTGGTGACCCCAAACATGACCTTATGAACCCTTTTATATAGACATTAGCACGTTAACCTGATTATCATGGTTTAGAACAGGATAGTTGTAGAGAATGGTGCTATTTTGTGTGTGTGCATGCGTGCATGGAGTATAGAACAGTGTCGGGTTAAACATGAATTATTAAAACACAGAGAGAGAGAGAACAGGGACTAGTGAGTTCCACACTCACCTGTACAACCAGGTAAACCTTCGAGTGTTTTACAGCTCAAACATTCAGGACAGGAAATAAAGACAGGAAGTAAACCCATCTTTCTGAGGACGGAGACGAGTACAGTGCTGTTTGTGCGGGACACAACTGATGTATCTGGATGTGTTTATAATGCAGAGGCTCTGAGGTTTGTCTTACTCCATCATAATAGAATTACTATTTCTATTTGTTTTCTCTCTCGCTCTCTCTCTCTCTGTGTATGTGTGATGCTGAGGGTTCTGTCTAGCTTCTCCTCCCACTGTGTCTTTACCCTACACCCGAGTGAGCGAGTTCACTGTACTGTTCTCTCTGATACATTCATATGACAAATAAAAGGACTTTGAGTTTGACATTACAGTGTTGAAAGTTTGAGAGTAGTGGATATTTTTACATATATTGTATATTTGTTCCTAGATCTTGGTTACATTCTACCCCGATAGTGTCCTCACGAGAACTTAAGCCATTTTGAGGCTTTGTCTCAGACATTAGAGTTCACCCCGGCATCCTCTTCCTCTGAGAATGTTCGCTGTTTTAAAATCACATCCCAAAAGCTTTCCATGTTATTAATTGCTAAGGATTGGCTTCATGCAAACAGTTTACTTTCATCCTCACATCTGCAAATATTGTTATTGTTCAGTTCAACACTTTGCATGCTTAATATTGCAATGATCACATGGTGTTCCTCACACGGTTCCTCACACAGTTCCTCATCAGAATTGTGTTAACTCATGATGGTTTCTTCATCAGGACCCTAACATGAGGTGAAGAAGGAGACACATAGAGAAACACTGAGTCAATGGCATTCTTCAAAAGTTTCCAGGAGAGCCTGTCCTCTGTGTCCGTCTCTTCCATCCTGGACTCGGTGTCCAGCACTGTGTCAAACACAGTGGACGGAGTGAAGACAGCAGTGAACGATGTGACGTACACGGTGAGTGACCAGCTTACAGAGCAGGTCAGCACCATCATCAACAAGAAGCAGAGTGAGGATGAAGACAAAGGGAAAAGGGAAGAGGGTGAGGGGTCCTCCGAAAAGGACTCAGACAGGAACTCAAAAAGACATGCTTATGCAGATGAGGAAGAGGAGCGACGGGAGAGAGAGAAGCAGGAGCAGGAGCGGAAGAATGAGGAGGAGCAGTGGGAGTGGTGTTACACTTCATCAAAAGGCTGGTACCGCAAACGCAGAGACCCAAACCAGAAAGACACCAGTTCAGAGAGACAGGCAGAGAGACCAGAGAATAAAGAGGAGGGGACAGCAGTGAGTGGACAGCTGTCCTCCTCTAACGGAGACATGAACTTACAGGAAGTGGCAGCTGAAAGGATGGAGAATAATGAAGGAGGACAGGAGGACACCATCTCCAAGACCAGTGCCGAGACAGTGTACTGTGAGGACACTGGGACAGAACAAAGTCCAAACTTCAACAATGACCAGACAAACAGGCATGCCAGAGACGGACATGCCAGAGATGGGCATCCCCAAAATGGACATGCCCAAAACACAGGCGAGACTCAACCAGATGAGAGGAGAAACTCCACATCTAATAAACCCAAACAGAATACTGGTATCTGTCTGTCTGTCTGTCTGTCTGTCTGTCTGTCTGTCTGTCTGTCTGTCTGTCCATATATCCATCTGGTTGGCTATCTATCTGTCTGTCTTATCACCCTGTCTCTTTTTATTTACCTGTCTGTCTCTTTGGTTGGCAATCTATCTATGTTTCTACCTGTCTGTCTGTACATCTATTTATCTGTCTACCTGTCTGTCTCTCTACATATCTTGTCTACCTGTCTGTCTCTGTTTGTCCATCTAATTTGTCTGTCTGTCTATCTGGCTGCCTGCATATTTGTCTGGCTGTACAATTATCTGCCTGTATACTAGTCTGTCTGTGTATTAGTTTTTCGACTTGTCTGACTGTATATCTGCCTGTCTGTCTGTCCGTCTGCTTGCCTGTATCTGTCTGCCTGTCTCTTTCTCTCTCAGACAACACTGTTTGTATATCTGTCTGCCTCTCTGCCTGTCAGTACCCATGTGTCTGTCTGTGAACCTGTCTGCCTGTGTCTCTGTCTGTATATCAGTATCTGTCTGTCTGTATACCTGTTTGCCTGTCTACCTGTCTGTCTTACCTATACCTGTCTGACTGTATGATGGATGACTCTGTCATCAATTCCTCTGTGCTCCTGTAGGGGGTGGAGCTGATGGGGGTGGAGCTGTAGAGAGTATTGGTGTAGAGAGGCAGTTACCTGAGGATGGGGACAGTGAAGAAGGTGAGACAGTTGAAACCTCACTGACACTCCTGTTTTAAATTAGTTTAGGATGCAGCTCTACCCTTGCTGCATTGTCATGCTAATGCTAATGCTAGCTTCCTGCATTCCCAGGCAGCAGCAGGTCGAGAGGCTCGAGTGTCCTGAAGGACCAGCGGGATGAGGATGAAGTCATGGGGTCACAGGGTCATTCAGATGTCGATGAGGTCAGCGGGGACGGGAAGGATACAGAGCGCTCCTTTAATAAAAACCGCGTCCGCCGCTGTACTCTCCTCTGAGGCTCCGCCCACTGACCAGCCTGTCCACTCAGGGACAATCCAATCAGGGACACCCTCCCTCAAAGATGGAGAACAAATTCATGTGTGGTGACTAGAGGATCAAACCAACATCATCATGACATCATTATTACATCATCACATCACTGTGACCGTTCTGATGGATTTTACATTATGAATAGAAAAAAGTCACATCAAAACAGTGTCTGTCAAAATGTCCACCATGCTCCTGCTCTGTCATCATCAAAACAGAGAAGAGACACGCTGTGGACAAATTACAGAGCTTTAAACCGGTTCAGTGAGCAGATAAAGAGTCTGAAAAGAGAGGAAGAGGACAGGCGTGAGAGAATGAATCAGAGGTGATTTCCTCACAGGTGTGAGCATGAACAGAGAGCAGCGGGGTGAAGAGACGACAATGAGGTGTGTGTTTAAACGCCGCCAGTGACTTTTACCTCAGCTGATGAGACACAGACTGTCTCATGTAGAGAACATATGTAGAGGTTATGAATGCAGATGTTATGAAAATAGAGGTTATAAATGTAGAGAGTGTCGATGTAGAAGTTATAAACGTATAAGTGATGAATGTAGAGGTTATAAATGTAAATGTTAGAAATGTAAAGGCTATAAACAGAGACATGATAAATGTAGAGGTTTTGAACAAAGAGGTTATTAATGTAGACGTTATAAATGGAGAAGTTATGATGGGAGAGGTTATGAATGTAAAGGTAAGCATTGTGTTTCAGTGGAACTTGGATTAAATATTTAAATGTGATTTTCTCCCCTTTTCACTTTAAAAGAAGACTTGAATGTAAGAACTTTATTTGTGACTGAGGAACAGACTTCAGTTCATTTTCACAGCGACAGGACCACTCAAAGATTTGGACACACCTACTCATTACTATGAATGAATAGGTGTGTCCAAACTTCTGACTGGTGCTGTAAATAAAGCAGAAGAAGACAAAGTGTGACCACATGCAGCTGCTTTTAAACATGCTGTGGAGCAGCTGGAGTAGAGTTACTCGTATCAACTGTGGGAGCAATTTCATCGAGGTGATCAAAAACTACACTTCATATTCCTCTGGGAATGTTTAGTACAGAGTGTTTATTGTATATAGTCAAGTCAGTTTATTTGTATCGCGCTTTTAACAACAGACATTTTCGCAAAGAAGCTTTACAGAAAAATACAGACTTTAAACGTATGAGCTAATTTTATCTCTGATAAATTTATTTATCCCTGATGATGAAGCCGGAGGTGACGGTGGTGAGGAAAAACTCCCTCAGACGACACGAGGAAGAAACCTCGAGAGGAACCAGACTCTAAAGGGAACCCATCCTCATCTGGGTGATAACAGATAGCATGATTATAAATAACTCGCTTCTATAACTGTGTCCTATAGAGTCAACTGTGTTTACAGGAAATTCATTATCATTTAACAGGAAGTCAATTTTGTTGAAGTTATAAACTGTTCATTGATGGAGACTTGAGTGTAAAACAGTTCATGACACCTGCAGTCCTAAAGTTATCATGGGGATTGTCATCCTAAACCATCGTAGCAAAACTGTAAGAGTCCAGAGCGTCTTCCAAGTGCGACTTTCGACTGTCCATATGGGGGCCGTCCACCACAGGAGCGATGTGATGAGACTCCAACCAGAAGTAGGGCATCAGGATGGATCAGGCAGGTCCGAGGAGCAGAAGAGGTTCAGCATCACTAGTGTCTCAGGATCGACATGTAACTCAGAGGGGGACAGACAGAGGGGGAGACGGGGGGGAATGGAGAGAGAAAACACAGGTTGTTAGGTTTGCCCAGTGTCATGTAATGGTTAAGAACAGTGTACATTGTGTACTGAGTGCAAGCAGGGACTCCAGCAACACTAACTATGACAGCATAATTAAAAGGGGAGAGCCAGAAGGTAACACAGTCATGAGGGAGCCCCGGGACATAAAGCAGCAGCCACTACACCGTCAACAAACCCAAGTGAACGAGTGAGAGTGAGGGGTGACAGCATCCATACATCCCAGTTTACCAAAACACTCTATGCCTATGGACCCTCCAGATCTACACCTTTACCTCATAAAAACGATTAACACAAGGCTTGACTAAACAGATATGTTTTCAGCCGAGACTTAAACACTGAGACTGTGTCTGAGTCCCAAACACTACTTGGAAGGCTGTTCCATAACTGTGGGGCTTTGTAAGAAAAGGCTCTGTCGCCTGATGTAGCCTTCACTATATAATGTACCAACAGATAGCCTGCACCTTTTGATCTAAGTAGGCGTGGAGGGGCATAAAAGACCAGAAGTTCACTCAGGTACTGTGGCGTGAGACCATTCAGTGATTCAATAGTCAACAGTAGTATTTTATAATCAATACAAAATTTGATTGGGAGCCAATGCAGTGTAGATAAGATACCTATATAGTGTTTGTTGAGTGCATTCGTCGTTGGCTACTGGAGCTACGGATTACTTCTAAAACAGGCTAAGTTTTCTGTGTTTTGCCAATTGTTTTCATGATTGGAATATTGTGTTTTTCTGTTGCTTGTATCTGTTGAATACTCTGTTTATCTGTTAGGCACATGCTACTCCATTACCTTGTGTTTACATCTGCTTAGCTACTAGATGGGATTCTAGTGGGACTTAATATTTCTCTGGGCATGTTTGGTACAGAGTGTTTATGATATTTAGTCGTCAGTTTATTTGTATTGCACTTTTAACAACAGACATTGTCGCAAAGCAGCTTTACAGAAAAATAAAGACTTTAAATGTATGAGCTAGTGTTGCTCATTCCTACAATCTCTCCCCTCCCCTACATCTCCCATAACTTGTTCGTTATGTGTCTCTACCCCATTCCTGTTTGTGGTCTCACCCACAAAAGGCCCTTCCGTCACCATGGCCCCCACGAGGACGATGCCTCTCCAATCTCATCTACCCTTCAGCTACCTCCACTGACACCTTCTGGATCACTGCTGGACAATGGAACTGCCAGTCTACCACACAGAAGACTGACTTCATCTCTGCCCACCCCTCCCTCCTGTCCCTCCACATCCTTGCACTGACCGAGACCTGGATTTCACCTGACAACACCACAACACCTGCAGCCCTCCCCACCTCCTTCTCCTTCTCTCACACCCCTTGACTGTCTGGTCGTGGTGATGGTGGCATTGGTTTATTGATCTCTCTGTCATGGAGGTCCTCACCTCTATCCATCTCTCATCTCTCCATCTCCTCCTTTGAATTTCACTCAGTTTCAGTCTTTTCTCCTGTTAATATGTTTGTCATTGTTGTTTATTGCTCTCCTTGCCCTGTGGGATGTTTCTTTGATGAAATGGGCATCCTACTCAGCTCCTTCCCAGAAGATGGCACCTCACTGATGCTCCTGGGAGACTTCAACCTCCACCTAGAAGCCTCCCACTCTGCTGCCTTCCTTTCACTACTCCACTCCTTTGATCTCTCCCTGCTGCACTCACCTCCACCCATAAACATGGCAACCTTCTCAACCTGGTCTTCCTCAGAAACTGCTCTGCCTCAGGTCCCACCCTTACAGAAAAACCACATGAACTAATGCATTCAGCTGAATGCTGAATTAATGCATTCAGCGTCACATCAGCGTCACTTCCATCTTCCTCTTCCTCTGGCAGGAAAATTCAGAAAGGCAGTGAGGCGAACAGCTGGCTGTGCTAACAGCTGACAGTGAAAGCTGGTTGTCCCAGCAACTTGCTACCGGGCTACATGGGCCCAAAGAAGATCCCCACTGCTGAGGAAGTCGATGACATAAAAAAGTCACTCGACTTCATAACGGAAGAAGTTTCTGCTGTCAGGCTGCAGCAGAAGAGCATATTGGACTTGGTGAAGAAAGTGAAAATGCTGCGGATCCAGAATGCAGAGGAAGATAAGCGGATTGCTGACCTGGAAAGCCAAGTGGCCGACCTGGAGCAATACTCCAGAATGAATGACGTTGTTGTCACCGGGCTCCAGGTAAAACCTCGGTCATACGCTCAGGCAGTGACCGCCATCAGCGGGGAGGAGCCCGGGGAGCTGGATGTGAGCTCCACGGAGCAACAGGTAGCTGCTTTCCTGCAGTCCAAGGGAATTCAACTGGACTGCGATAACATCGAGGCTTGCCACCCGCTACCAAGGAGGAACACCAGCGACAAGCAGACCATCATCATGAGATTCATCAGCCGGAAACAAAGCTACACTGCTGAAACAAGGAAGGAAACTGAAAGGGACAAACGTCTACATCAACAAGCACCTGACAAAATGCAATGCTGACATCGCCAGAAAAGCACGACATCTGAAGAAAGAAAACAAAATTCAGGCTACATGGATCACCAACTGCAAAGTATTCATCAAGCTGAACGGGACACCGGAGGAGGCGAGAGTTCTGGTCATATGGAACATCGAGGACTTGGACAAATACCAGTGAGGCTATCCGGACTGTACGGTAATCAATACCGATGTGACACTACACCAAACTCAACCATGACACACACCGAAATAACTCCTTCATCCATTACCCGCAACACAAAATGCTTGTTGATTATGAAAACCTGGAACTGAAACCACATGAATTCACTGACCATAAACTATTGGATACAGAAAATGACACAGACCCGGACAATAACTTTTTCTCAACCATTAATGATAATCGCCACCATTACACAGAGGAACAGTCCAATCAGTCCACTGAGGCTGTGGGGAAATGATCAATAATACACTTCAACAGCAGAAGCATGGACGCTAACTTCAAACACATCAAGAAATACTGAAGTCAGTTTACTCATCCATTCAGCATAATCGCCATATCGGAGAGCTGGACTGACCTGGAGAAAGGAGTGGATTTCCAACTGGCTGGATATGAATTTAATTCTATAAACAGGAGAAATAAAGGTGGAGGAGGAGTGGCGGTGTATGTGGACTGTAATTTGAATTATAAGTTAATAGATGGCATGACAGCGGTGATTGATAACTTATTAGAATGTTTAACAATCGAAATTAATATTGAAAAAAGTAGAAATGTATTAATTAGCTGTATATATAGCGCGCCAGAAACTAGTGTAGAGGCGTTTAAGGACTGGGTAGAAAAGACATTTACAGTAGATAATAAAAAAGTTATCTTCATTTGTGGGGATACTAATATTGATCTGCTGAACCCTAATAAGCACAGTATGACTGAGGAATTTATTAATACCATGTACAGTATGAGTCTCCACCCAAAAATTACCAGACCCACCAGAATTACTGACCATAGTGCTACCTTAATAGATAATATATTTACCAATGATATAGATAATAACATTATAAGTGGAATATTAATAAATGATATCAGTGATCATCTACCAGTTTTTACAATTTATGACTGTAATCGTAAGAGAAATGTGACAGACCATAAACTGAAGTACAGAAGAGTTAGGACTGAGGAAGCCATGTTTGCATTAAATAATGATTTATTAATACAAGACTGGGAATCAGTTTATATAGAGAATAGCATTGATAGAGCATATGATAACTTTTTAAGTATATTCAAATTATTATATGATAAAAATTGCCCACTGAAGCAATATAGTACAAAACAAAACTATAAGGATCAACCTTGGATTACTAAGGGATTACAAAATGCCTGGAAGAAGAAAAACACTCTATAAAGAGAATGTATTAAATTAAGAACCAAAGAGGCAGAAAATAAATATAAAAAATATAAAAACAAATTAATGAGTATCATAAGGAGATGTAGGAAGGATTATTATGGTAAATTAATATAACAAAAATAATATTAAAGGAATATGGAATATATTAAATAGTATTATTAAAGATGGCTCTGGACAAATACATTACCCTAAATACTTTAATGACAAAGGTATCAAAAATTATAACATGGATGTAGTTGCTAATAGTTTTAATAATTTTTTTGTTAATGTTGGATCAAGATTAGCTCAAAATATCTCTGATCCGGTAACAAATGATGATTGTATAGATAATATTATAAAGAGGAATTCTTGTTCTGTTTCTTACACCAGTAGATGAGAAGGAAATTATTGATCTAGTTAATAAATGTAGTAATAAAATATCCACAGATTGTAATGATATTGATATGAAACTAGTGAAAACTATTATTGGGGGATTTCTAAACCATTAACACACATCTGTAACTTGTCATTTCAAACCGGTACATTTCCAAGCAATATGAAAATAGCAAAAGTAATTCCATTGTATAAATCTGGGGACAAACACAACTTCACAAATTACAGACCTGTTTCTTTACTTCCTCAATTCTACAAAATTCTTGAAAAACTATTCAGTAACAGATTAGATAAATTCATTGAAAAATACAAAACTACTCAGTAATGGTCAATATGGATTTAGAGCAAATAGATCAACAGAGATGGCACTAATGGAATCAATTGAAGAAATCAGTAACTCTATAGATGATAAGAAATATGTCGCTGGAATATTTATTGATCTTCAAAAACCTTTAGATACTATTAATCATGATATATTAATTAATAAGATGGAACAATATGGGATAAGGGGAGTTGTATTAAATTGGATAAGAAGTTATTTGAGCAACAGGACACAGTTTGTGAAGTTGGGTGACTCTGTCTCAACTCGTTTGAATATTGATTGTGGTGTCTCTCAGGGGTCAGTATTGGGTCCTAAACTGTTTATTCTTTATATAAATGATATGTGCAATGTATCAAAGATATTTAAGATGGTATTATTTGCAGATGACACAAATATGTTTTGTTCTGGAACAAATTTACATGAGTTAGAAAACAATCTCTTCAGAATTGTGCAGGTTAAAAAGTTGATTTGATCGAAATAAATTATCATTAAATCTGTCTAAAACAAAAATCATGTTATTTAATAATTATAAAATAAATAGGGCAATAAATGTACAGGTAGATGGTGTTGATATTGAAAGAGTTTCTAATAATAAATTTATTGGGGTAATAATAGATGACAGAATTAATTGGAAATCAGATGTAAAATACATACTAATGAAACTATCAAGAAGCATATCTGTGTTGAGTAAAGCTAAGCACGTCCTGGACTATAATTCACTCCGCATTCTTTACTGTTCCCTGGTTTTACCGTACTTAAATTACTGCTCAGTGGTGTGGGGAAATACGTATAAATGTTCACTTCATGCAATAACTATACTTCAAAAAAGAGCTATAAGAATAATTCATAGTGCTGGTTACCGAGTTCATACTAATTCACTATTCTTAAATTCAAAATGTTTAAAATTCAGGGATATTACAGAATATAAAACTGCCTTAGTAATGTACAAAGTAAGGAATTATAAAGTACCAAGGAATATCCAAACAATGTTCTCGGATAGAGAGGGGGGCTATAATTTTTTTGGGAAATTGAAATGTAAAATTCGCAGTGCTAGGACAACGTTAAAAATGTTCAGTATCTCTATTTGTGGAGTAAAGCTATGGAACAGTTTGAATGTGGAGCTCGTGAAATGTACAACTATAAACCAATTCAAAATAAGGTATAAGGAACAGATGTTTATGAGGTATAGGGAGGAGGAATTACAATAACATGCTATTGATAATATAAGTGTATATATGTGGGTATGGGTACATACGGATATATATATTATATAAAATGTGAGTATTTTTGTGTATGCATAATTGTATATAATATATAAGCATAATATGCATAATTATGATATGGGTGTCTGTGTATAGTTATAGGTATGTGTATATGTATGTACTGTATATATGTATTGTATGTGTGTATATATGCATAACATAAGTATCTGTATATATGATTTGATTTGGTCGATATTATACCATGTTGGTATGTCTTGGTATGTTTTCTTTTTTTCTGTTGATTTTGCTTTCTTTTGTATATATAGTTTATTATGGTGGAAAGTGACATTTGATTATCGGTGGTATAAAGGGTTAGGATTTGATAAGTTATTACTTCTTCCTAATCCTTTCCGAACATTATTATGTTACTGCCTTGTGGCTACGCTATTCTGTTTGTTTATGACGATGTTTTGATGATTGCATTTTTTACTTTTATTTTTTGTTGTTTTTTTGTTTGTTTTTATATCTTCTTTACTGTTTGGAATAAACCTCTAAATACTAAATACTAAATACTAACTTCACATGTGATTTCTCACATGTGAAATATGTGGAAAATGTTATTTGCACATGGGAAACATGTGGTTTTGGCCCAATTTTATGTGAATCACATGTGGGAATGTTTTACACGTGGTAACATCCCCGATAGCAGAGGGTCGTTGAAACGACGTAGAGTTTTGGTCAGAATGGTCGGTTTCCGTCGTACGTCAGAAAATCAGCGTTGAAACGGCGCCGTGAAACGTCGATTTCTCCGCCGTCTGAGAGGGTCGATTTATCACCGTTGAATCAACATGGGTAAAGGTTGATCTGTCGACCGTCAGAGAAGGTTGAATATACGACGTTGAACCATCGTCACTTTTGCCGGCCAGTTTTCAACATTGGTAGGATGAGCAACTGGCCCGTAGCCAGGGGGGATCGGAGGGTTCGTTCGATCCCCCCCGCGACACCGCGCCCCGGACACACACGCCCCTCAAGATTACTCAAGATTTATTCATTTGTTCATGTCCGATGAATATACATTGATTCACATTTAAATTTACAATATCAAATCCAGACTAATCAAAAAAGAAAAGTAGACTAAGTGAGGACGAGTTAGAAAAACGGGTTCATTTCTCCTATGTTTATGTTTACACGTTTTGTTCAGACTGCTTTACACCCCAATCCAGTGGGTGGCGGTAATGCCCCCATTAGACCCCTTTCACTGACGTCACCCGAAACCGGAAGTAAACAAACCCTGCGCCACATTGGAAGACCAACAAACTCGTGATTTGGGGGAAATAACAGCAGCGCGCGGTATGTGAACCCACGAGGCACTTGGTTCATCAAAAACCTACAATGGTAAACTTTTGTGCTGTGTTAGGGTTCTAACAAAGCTGATGGGAAAGGTGAAAAGAAGTCTTTCTACAGAATACCAGCTGTGATTGAGACACAAGGGGAGCAAACCAAGGAGCTTTCTGCCGGGAGACAGAGAGAGGATTTAGCTGCTTTATGCAGAGCGGATCTGAATACTTCAAGTCTATTTTGTTACTGGTAAGTCACTAGGCTAGAGTGTTGTAGAACATTTTTTTAAATGTTTACTGAATAAAAACATCCTTAATTTTATCAAATATTCTCTACTCTATATTTCATTTCTTTCTTTTGTTTTAATTTTCCTCCCTCCATCCCTCTTTGGATTTTAAATATAGTTTTTCCCCATGTCCAAATAATGAGGTAGGGTGGCATTTAGAAACCCATAGCCTACTGCTGACTTTCTTTATCAATGCTGCATCAAATTAATTTTGGTTATGTTTTTCTGTTTCCATGTACAGGTGTCTGCGCCGCAGGAGGAATAGGCCACAATTATAAATAAATCATAAAATGTTTCTAAGAACTTGTTCAAGTGTGTTCTGTTCCTTATAAATGTTAAAAGTTATGCCTCATTAGATAGCTTGACAAACATTAGGAGAGGTGCATTGTTGCATGCATTTTTATATCCTGTTGTACATTAAACAGGCCGTAGCCTACGCACATTGATATAAATTAAGTTTCACTTTCATGGTTGAAGTATGCATGTGTGTGTTCATCCTAGGCAAGAGCCCCGATGCTTTATTGTTAGCTAGTTTAATTTAGCCTGTTTTGCTTAATTTGTAGCCTTCCTGTTGTACATAAAACAGGAAGTAAAGTTGGATGAATCATCGCCGAAAATTCAACTATAAATCAACCGAAATACGTAGTTGAATAAAGGGTGAAAGGGGGTCTATTCTCTGTCGACCACCAGCCACTTTTCAACGTCGTTTCAACGGAAACTCGTATGAGCAAAGCGGTGTTGAATCAACGTCGGTGATCGACGGTGATTCGACGGCGTATAGGTCGAAGAACATGCCGATGATTCCACGTCGAATCAACGACCCTCTGCTATCTGGGATGTTTTCCACATGTGCTCTACATGGTAACACATGTTACAAAATCTGATACCATGTATTCCACATGTGGTAACATGTGATCACGTGAAATACATGGGAAATTCATGTGTTTTTTTTTTTTTCTGTAAGGGCACAATTACCCCTCTCCATCTGTCTGACCAACACTTCATTTCTTCCTCCCTCTTCCTCTCCACCCATCATCCCCCCTCCTACCCCCATTGTTACAGTCCTTTGTAACCTCTGCTCACTCTCTCCCTCCTCTCTTGCCTCCTCTGTCAGAGCTTCCATCCCCCTTTTGAATCCTTCTCCAATCTTCCCACTGAATGTGCTGCATCTTCTCTGCTCTCCTCTCTTTCCTCATGACTTGACACATTATCTCCTCTTGTCTTCAGGCCAGCAAGATCTTCCCCTCCTATTCCCTGGATGTCTGAAACACTTTGCTCCAACAGAATCGGTCTATGTGCAACAGAGAAGAATTGGAGAAAATCCAGGTCCCCTGCCAACCTATCTCACTGCCAGTCCCTTCCTTCTGAGTTCACAGCTTTGCTCAAATCAGCCAAGATCAAGTTTTATCACTCCAGTGTGGTACCTGACTGTGAGTTGGCCTAGTGGTTAATGTGTCTGCCTCTCAACCAGGAGATCGTGAGTTCTACTCGTGGTTGGGACATACCAAAGATCATCATAAAAATGGTAGCTACTGGCAAGGCTGCAATACAGATGCGAGTGGGGAAGTCAAACTCTCATAGTTACCAGAGGACTAGCCCCCCACTGTAATAATCTGTATAGAGAGTGTGCACTTGACATCACGAGGTCACGTGATATTTGTTTATCTGCCATCTTGGACGGCAAGGCCGCGCATAGAACTTAGACGAACCCGTTCTAATTATCAAGTGTGTGGGAGTAGATCTTTCGAGAATGGTTATATCTTGTTCAGCATTTGGTTGTACCAATAGACAGGGCCAAAAGGAGGGCATGTCATTTTATAGATTCCCCGCAGACGAGGAGAGACGTGCAAAATGGGTGTCCGCTGTGCGAAGAGAAAACTGGAACCCCAGTTCTACCAGCCGAATTTGTAGTGAACACTTCATTATCAGGTAGGTGTAATCTTCTAATTCAATACTCCTAGTACATCTGTTAAGTTGATTTTCGGATTGAATGATAACTGCATACTCAGAAACTAGACAGTCTCTAACGTTTAAAATGGCTATGCCGAGCCCTACTACCCTGGCCTAGTCTATGACAATGTTTTATCTTTTTGGCTCATATATGCCTTTGAAAGGCCAATCCATAGTAGGGATGCGAAAACTAAAAAAAATCTTGACCAACCACCGAGCCTCATTAGCCGGTTAAAGTCGGTTAACCTATGAGTTTAAACAGGGATGCAAACGGCAGATGCGCCTTTTTCACGGCTGAATCGTGCACATCCGATTTTTTTTTTAGGGGGGGCGTTGGAGTGTCTGAATAATTTCATCAAAGTAAATTCTGTATTAAAATTACTAAATGATCAAATGCCGTTACAGTCCATGAAACAGGAAGTATAAGTATGAGAAGAAAACAGTAAATCATAAAGCTGCACAGATTTGCGCAGCTTCCGTGCAAACGTGCACAGCTTTCTGATTTACTGTTTTTCAGACAAAAACATACATATTTACAACCCTGTCATTATCTGGAACTGAGTTTAGATTTCGAACATTCTTACGATAAAACGTCCTGCATAGTCTCTTTATGATAAACGTCTTAATGCCACTTACCCGTGAGGTTATCAAGTAGACATTCTTCTTCGGAACCTTCCAGAGGTATAGTTGGGATACCCATCCCGCAACAAAATATTTATAAGCTTCCAGGCTCTTGTAAGCTTTGAGGGCTTTGCCAGTGTAACACGATTCACGATTAACAAGAAAATTGTAAATGTCGTGGTAGGCCAGATCGGGCAAATCGCCGGCACTGCAGCTCCGAATTTCCCTGAACAAGGATTGCGGCAAGTTGTACAGATCTGCAATCCCCAACCTGGAACACTTTTCCACGTAACGCTGCCTCACGTCACCTTCAAGATGTGAACAAACTTAGACAAGTAATCGCGCGATGTAGATGGGGTATTTTCCGAATTTTCTTGGGGATTACTCCCTGGATCCATTATGCTCGCGCAAGGTAAACAATCCTGATGCCGTCCAATATGGCAGAGTACACACGTGCGGGTCACGTGACTGCACATCCTCTATAGGTGAAAGGCTGAGGGCTATTGAAATGGAGAACGGCACCACACCCATATGCCTTAAAGAGTTGGTTAGTACTGGGACAGGAGACTGCCCGGAAAGACCAGATTCTGGCGTGAAAGGGACTTTGACTTTTTGAAAGTGATACCTCCATCTATAACCCTCATCAACTGTTTTCTGTTCTCTCTTCAACTCTCCACAAGCTGTTCCTCAGTCCTTCATCACTGAAGAGGACTTTGCAGTCTTTTTTGACAAAAAGATTGTGGCCATCCACAACTCTTTCACCACCTCCACCTCCCTTTCCCACCCCAACCCCACCCTTCCTGTCTCTTCCCCTTGCTCTCTGCTTTTTCCCTCTTTCCACTTCTCATGTCTCCCAGCTCCTGCTCTCTCACTGTCCTATCACCTGTGCCCTTGACCCTATCCCCTCATCATTCCTCCAGACTATCACTCCTGACATCCTCTCATTTATCACCTCCCTTGTCAACTCCTCATCTTTTGGATACTTTCCCTCCAGCTTCAAATGGGCCACATTGCACCTATGCTGAAAAAAACCCACCCTAGACTCCTCTAGGTAGTCATCCAGAACTACTGCCCTGTTTCTCTTCTCCCCTTCCTATCAAAGACACTTGAATGTGCTGTGACCAACTCTCCTCTTTTCTCTCACGGAACAACTTCCTGGATCCTCACCAGTCTGGCTTCCAAGCCAGACACTCAACCAAGACTGCGCTTCTCTCCGTCAGTGAGGCACTTCATGCAGCACGTGCCGCCTCCATCTCCTCTGTCCCGATTCTCCTTAACCTTTCTGCTGCATTTGACACTGTTGATCACCCCATCCTCCTGTCATCCTTATCAGCTCTAGGGTTCTGTGAGATCACCCTAGACTGGTTCAAATCCTACATCTCTGGTCGCTCCTTCCAGGTCACCTGGTCTGGTACTGCATCAACACCATGCCCACTTATCACTGGTGTCCCTCAAGGTTCAGTCCTTGGTCCACTTCCCTTCTACCTCTACGCCCAGTCTCTTGGCCCGATTATCTCTGCCCATCCTACCACTACTATGTTGATGACACCCAACTGTTTCTCTCTTTTTCTGCTTCTGACACACAGATCTTCGCTCACATCTCTGCTTGCCTGTGTGACATCAAAAGCTTGAAGGACAACCATCACCGGAAAGCTCAACCCAGGCAAGACAGACGTGATCTACATTCCTGCTCCATCCTCTGCACCCCTGGACATTGTCATCTCCCTGTGGGACATCTCTAGGCCACCTTCACCCAGCATGAAGAACTTAGTTGTTGTGTACAAAGACAGGCTCTCCTCCTCAGTGAACATTACTGCAGTGACCCATACATGTAGATTTCTCTTCTACAATATCAGAAGGATCCATTCCTTCCTCACCACCTACTCTACTCAGCTCCTGGTCCAAGCACTGATCCTCTTCCATTTGGATTACTGCAACTCTTTACTTGCTGGCCTTCCTGCATCTGCCATCATACCCCTGCAGCTCATCCAGAACACTGCAGCTCGCCTGGTCTAAAACCTCCCTTGTTTTTTCCCCACATCACTCCTCTGCATGCCGACTTGCACTGGCTACCTATCGCAGCTCATATGAAATTTAAGAAATTGCTGCTAGCTTGGGGTGGCATGGTGGTGTAGTGGTTAGTACTGTCGCCTCACAGCAAGAAAGTCCTGGGTTTGAGCCCAGGAGCCGATGAGGGCTTTTCTGTGTGGAGTTTGCATGTTCTCCCCGTGTCTGCGTGGTTTCCCTCATAGTCCAAAGACATGCAGGTTAGGCTAATTGGTGGCTCTAAATTGACTGTAGGTGTGAATGAGAGTGAGAATGGTTGTTTGTGTCTATGTGTCAGCCATGTGATGACCTGGCAACTTGTCCAGGGTGTACCCCGCCTCTCACCCATAGTCAGCTGGAATAGGCTCCAGCTTTCCTGTGACCCTGTACAGGATAAGCGGCTACAGATAATGGATGGATGGATGGTGCTAGCTTACCAGGCTGTCAAGGGATTAGGGCCAGCATACCTCCAGAGTCTGATCTGCTGCTACACACCAGCTAGATCCCTATGCTCTGCTACTAGTGGTTGCCTGGCCCCTCCTCCTCTCTGCTCCTGCCCTGCCCACTCAAGACTGCTGTCTGTCCTGGTGGAATGACCTTCCCATTGAGGTCAGTACTGCCAACTCCCAGACCACCTTCGAGTGCAGACTGAAAACCCACCTCTTCACGCTGCACCTCTCCCCTGCTTCCCTGCCCACTGTGTAACTGTGTATCGGTCCTGACTAACCCAGGCTGTGTACGGTCTAGCCTGGGGTTAGCCACTGGAGGTTTTTTCTCTTTGTCAGTTCATTTGTATGGTTGGTTTGCTTCCTTGGCTGTTTGAGTATTGATACTTCAACAGAATATACACTGCGTTATTCTGTCACTTGTTCAGTTGGCACAAGAACTTTCCTCTCTAGAAGTTCAGCATTTCTTGTACCTGACTTTTGCACTTGTTGTACATTGCCCTAGATAAGAGCATCTGCTGAATGCCATGCAATGTAATGTAATGTTGTAACAGTTCTCTGACTTTGGGAAACAGAGGAATGGGAAGCAGGCTTCAGAACAGGTGAGCTCTTTTATTTTTGCACACTTTTCAGTGACCATACACAAAACAAATACGCACGCCGTGGGGCGTCACAGCTCTCTCTCTCGTTCCTGACTGTCTGCAAGACACACAGAGACACAGGTTAATAGACAGCCAGAAATTTAACACAGGTGTACCGCATCATATGTTACCTGCTGGTTCAATCTGCCTCCTCGCTGTTCACAGCTGATACTCGACCACGCCCCCGCTGCCACAAATGTATTATATAAAATATATAATGTTTATGGTACAGATTGTTTGTGGTATATAGTGTTTATGGTACAGAGATTCCACTCATGGTATTCTGTAGCGAATTTCAAAGAGATCTTCACTGTGGATTTTTTTTTTATTATACATTCACTCACTAATAAACTAAAATAAAACAATGTTAGTGCTGTAGATTATGAATATTGAGTAAATTATTTCACAAATGTTACATTCTTGCTCAGCCTTTTATCTCACTGACACATTTGACTGAATTAAATAATGCAATCTAACAGTGTTGGTGTTCGTGTAGTTAGTGCAGTTCTCCTGTAGAGGACAGTAAAGAGCTGTAAATGTCTCACACAAAATAAACGCACACTCCCTTCAGGAGAAACTGCTCCAGAAATTCTGTAAAACTGAACATGAGGGAAAGTGGTGTTTATCACAGTGGTGTTTATCACAGTGGTGTTTATTCCGCAATATTCTACAATTTACACACATTGACTTTTTTTATGAAATGTCTCACACCCCTCCAAGCTGACTCACATCCTGCCAAACTGTCTCACACCCCACCAAACTGACTCACATCCTGTCAAACTGTCTCACACCCTGCCAAACTGTCTCACACCCCACCAAACTGACTCACATCCTGTCAAACTGTCTCACACCCTGCCAAACTGTCTCACACCCCACCAAACAATCTCACACTCCACCAAACTGTCTCACACTCCACCAAACTGTCTCACACTCCACCAAACTGTCTCACACCCCACCAAACTGATTCACATCCTGGCAAACTGTCTCACACCCTGCCAAACAATCTCACACTCCACCAAACTGTCTCACACCCCTCCAAACTGACTCACACCCTGTCAAACTGTCTCACACCCTGCCAGAGTCTCAGACCCCACCAACCAATCTCACACCCTGCTAAACTGTCTCACACCCCGTCAAACTGTCTCACACCCTGCCAGACAATCTCACACTCCACCAAACTGTCTCACACTCCACCAAACTGTCTCACACCCTACCAAACTGTCTCACAACCTGTCGAAGTGTCCACATGATGCAGTAAATCCATTTTCTGTTTATTTTTCCTCCTCAGAAGTGAGACAGGCCAGATACAGGAGTCTGAGAGAAGCAGTACTGTTTCCTTTGTGTTTATCTCACTCTTACCCCTTTTCAGCCAACAGGGTTAGGGTTCTGTCCTGGATTGCACACCAAATTTTGACCCTCTTAGAGAATTTCAACCAAAAATAAATTGGTTTGAAACCTGAAAATTGATTCCCAGCTAGATCCAAAATGTAGCCGGTTTTTCCAGCGTGAACTGTGACATCATCAGTGGGCATGTCATTAGTTTGGAGAGGAAGCAGAGCGCAGCAATGGAGAACGCAATGGAAAAGGAAACATCTATAGAAAAAATGAACCAAAACAAATATCTGCAATAACAGAAGAACAGTTGACAGGTAGTCAGTGTACTCCACCATCTTTCTCCTACGCTTTACTCCCATTGTGCCATGCCCTTCATTTATGATGCATCCTTGATTACAATGGTTCCACTCAAAACTGGTGAAAACGTGGGCTTGTTCGCTATCTGGCACCAAGGTTCAAAGAATCCTGAAAGGAATCGATTCAAGAACCCATTCCTTATTGGTCAAAAAGCGGTATCTGAGGAACACCACCTTCTCCCACATGACTGTGTACATCTCAGATTTTATTTGTATTTCTCAGATTTTATTAAGCATGGAGAAAAAGGCATTTATTTACAATTTATCACTTATCTGAAACCAGTCACACAGGAAACACACACACACACACACACACACACAGAGCAGTTTTACAACAATCAGTCATTTATTATTGAAATAATAACATTGTTCTGAAGGGCTTTGTTCCCAGTCAGGTCTTCACCAGGTTCTTGTCAGGTTTTCCACTTAAATAAATGTTCTCACTGTAGTAGCCTAACTGTGTACTATAAGCCACAAAGGATGTTGAAGGAGGTCTCTGCTCCTCATCCCGGTCCTTCTCCTTTCTCTAATAAATCTTCATTCACTTTGGTCACAGAGAACCTCGAGGTTCCTTCCTGGGTTCCTGAGTCATCATTGTCATAGCTAAACCTGAAGCTGGGGATCTGAAAAGATCTCTGGGAGATGTTTCTTGAGTCCCACACTGAACTCCCTGCTCTCTTTAGAACTTCCTTTTCTGAACACTTCTCCTTGCACAGGTCCAGATCTTGACTCATTTCCTTCTGAAGGGATTTGCACACCTCCAGATCTCCAGTGGAACCTCTGGCTCTGGAGATGACCATGTAGACATTGTCTCCGATGCTGAATCTGCGTTTCTGGCATAGCGATGGTTCCAGTGGCACCACCACCTGTTTGAGGAGTTCACTACAGCTCTTGGAACGTGTGAGAGCCTCCTCCTCCTGTTTCTTCTTCTTCTCGGTGGTGCCAATGGCTCGGATCACGTCACTATAGTCCTCACCTTTCTCTGACATGAACTTGAAGATGTCCACGATGCTGGGTGTATGAGGCAGTGATGCTTTGTGTATCTGGTCCAGCTGAACAGAAGAAGGATTGTGATGCATCTGTCTGCGTTTCTTCAGGACTTGGTGGGCCTTCACTACCATGTGGACATTCCAGCTGAAGAACAGAGAAAGCCATGCCAGGCCCATGTAGATCCATAACTCCACACAGAACCGGTATGGAGCCTGGTAGTCCACCCCCGTGTTCACACCTGGAAGCAGACAAAAACAATACTTGGACTGTAGATGACAGGAGCTAACGTAGCTAGGTAGTTTCAGGTGGGATTTCAGGAGTTAGCACCTTTAATCATGGTGTATCACCTCAGGAAACTTTTCCATCATCTCTCACTGAAACCAGGTATAACTGACTTTAACAGATTTCTCATGGATTTCAGTGCAGGATACTTCAATGGCACACACTTCCACTAATCAGCAGTGATGATGCTGCAGTAGGTTACACTGACAGCATTTTGCAGCAGCTACCTTTAGTTGTGCAAAATATCATGAAATAAACAGCGCCACCTGTAGGACTGGAGCACCTCTACTGTACATACAAGTATATGTAAGCTTGTAAAGGTGGTTTCGCACAACCCTCACCTCCATCATTTCCTCATTAATCATACTTGGGCCATTAGCGTACCTGCTACGTAGTCTCCAAAGCCCACGGTGGTGAGCGTGATGAAGCAGAAGTAAAGCCCCTCCAGATACGTCCACTGCTCCACACACATGAAGAAGAATGGAGGGATGAGCAGGTGGAACAGCAAACCCCACAACAGGAACAATGTCGTGCAGATAAACTGTACCTTTTTCTGTAACCCCCCCACACACAGAGAGAGAGAGAGAGAGAGAGAGAGAGAAAGAGAATGGTGAGTTTCTCATGGAGACTCCAAACAGCAAGCAAAGAAACACAGATACAGTAGGAGTGCTGGACTCATGGGGAAACGCTCCAAGATCTAACACGGAGAGCTGAAGCCACAGAAAGGTGTAAACCGTATATAAAGCTTGTTTTTCATGTACAAACCCATGATAAAGTTTCATTTACAAACTACACACAATGACATCAACAACATGAACTACAGTAGATAATAATGCTCGCTCTCTCTCTCTCTCTCTCTCTCTCTCTCTGGAGATGGATGCAAGTGCAAGTGCAGAAAACATTTTATTTATACAGGACAGTCAAAGTAATAAAAACACTGAGCACAAAAACACAACAGGAGAGGTGAAGAACACAGTGAGTATCAGGTGGAAAATACAAACTAACACAAAAACTAACAGAAGCTAGAGTTTAAATAAGGAGAGTAATCAGTAAAATTGAAAGCAGGTGTGTGTGTGTGTGTGGGGGGGGGAATTGTAGTGTTACCATCTGTGTTACCTTCTGGCTCTCCCCTTTTAGTTATGCTGTCATAGTTAGTTTTGCCAGAGTTCCTGCTTTCACTCAGCACACAATGTACACTGTTCTTAGCCCTTAGATGACACTGGGCATGCCTAACAATGTGTTTCTTCTCTGTCCCCCTGTCTCTCCCTCTGTCTGGCCCTCTCTGAGTTACATGTCGATCCTGAGAAACCAGTGATGCTGAACCTCTCCTGCTCCTCGGACCTTCCTGATCCATCCTGATGCCCTACGTCTGGCTAGAGTCTCATCACATTGCTCCTGTGGAGGACGGAGTCCATATGGACAGCCGAAAGACACACTTAGAAGACGCTCTGGACACTTACAGTTTTGCTATGATGGTTTAGGACGACAATCACCACGATGAGGACTGCAGTTGTCATGAACAGTTTTACACTCAAGTTTCCGTCAGTGAACAGTATATTAGAGGGACAGGACATGTAGGATGGCTTGGAGGCAAAGTGAGAGAGGCAAGATTGAGATGGTTTAGACACATACAGAGGCGAGATCCAGGGTGTACAGGGGAAAGAATGCTGGTGATGGAGTTGCCAGGTAGAAGGAAAAGAGGAAGACCAAAGATGAGATTTATGGATGGGATGAAGGAGGACATGAGGATGGTTGGTGCTACAGAAGAAGATACAGAGGACAGGAGGAGATGGAGGGACATTTTCGGCTGTGGAGACCCCGAAGAGGAACAGCCGAAAGAAGACAAGGAAGAAGAAGATGAGCTGATTTCTGATAAATTGGTATCAGAGTTTATAACAGCTGATAAATGACAAAAAAGAAACAGAAAGACAGAAGATGGATCTTTAACCATGTGATGAACGTTGGCTGTAGTTTGTTCACCAGACGGTTATCAAATATCAGAAATCACAAACCTTTTTATCAGTATCATAATTGGTGCAAAAAAGTCCTTATTGTTCAGGTGCTAGTTGATATGGCTGTTATCAGGCTTATTAATGTGTTTAAGTCCCACAGGGTCTGTCTGCTTTAAGGGACCCATTCAGAACCCATTCTGAATTACCCAGAATGCACTGCTCTCATGGCGTTCCAATGACAGAATGTGGGATTTAACCCGGCGCTCGCATGGCACTGAGGTGAGCAAGCTGCTTGAGGTAATTAACTTTCAGTGCAGGTGATGTACAGAGGGAGGAGGAGGAGTCAGGGTCAGGAGGAGCTGATTCACAGCCCTGAACAACTCACTGTAGAAAAAGCTCATAACCGTGTTTACGTTCTGTTGAAACACTCAATAAAACAGTCAGCATGTATTCCTGTGTGTGTGTGTATGTGTGTGTGTGTGTGTGTGTGTGTGTGTGTGTGTGGCTTACCACACTGAATTGTCGGTGCAGTAGAGCCTGACTCAGTCGTTTGGTTCGACTGCCAAAGAATGTTCCAAGTTCACTGATCCATGTGAAACACAGAGGGATTCCACATAAACCGAACACAATGCAGAAGACACGCCCACCTATCGTCTTCGGAGCAACCTGACCATAACCTACACAGAGAGAGAGAGAGAGAATTTCCAAAGTTCTGAAAATCTTTAGAATTAAAAACTCGACTGTGAGGTTATTGTCCATTCACTGTGCCATGGAGCTGAAACTCATGTAAAATAATATAAACGTATCTAAAATGTTCAGTAAATAAAATTATTTAGAGTGAATAACCTCTCAATAACACAAGAGTCCAGAGTTTTAAGAGGAAAGAGATGTTTATGGCTGTGTGCTGTACATTAAAAAGCACTGAACACTGAACCGACTGCAAAACGAAAAATTAGGAAACATTTTAACCTTAAACAGCTTGTGGACATTTATAAACATATTAAAATGTTAAAAACATTTTATTCTCCATCACTCAACAGCTTGAACTGAAACACTTCTGTCTGAATGACTCCCTAAAGTGAGTCAAATTGATTGATGCATAAGAATAAAAGAACGGATCATTTTGGGCTCCTCGCCTATTTTATGTCACTTTAATCAATCAATCAAGCAATCAATCAATCAATTAAAATGTATTTTTGCTGTGTTTGACTCGGGGACAGTCACGATATGTTTGACTTATGAGAAAGTGGGAAAAAGACACGGCGTCTCCATGTTCATGTTTAGTTAGCAGTAAGTGAATCAGCAGACGGTGATGAATGAAGTGTGTGTTTTCCTCAGAACAGTGAACTGTAGAGTCCGTGTTATAGATTTAACATGTGAACATGTCTGATATCCGGAGCTTTCAGACTGAACAGTTATCAGGACGTATTGAGAGGAGCGGCCCTCTGGGGAACGACAGAGAGGTCACGAGTTTACCGTTTGTTTTTATATAAATGTGTGTCTTTTCCTCCAAGATTCAAGTTTCACTGTGCAGACAGTAAATTATTAACATTAATATTTAAACTTGTCTTCTTCCGCGTGTTGTGTTTCAGTCACATGTTTCTACAGAAATGGCTCGTTCCACTGTGCCGTAGAACGGGGGGGGAGCAGGAAGTGTTAGTGCTGAGACTAAATTCTTTATTTTACATGATAAAGAGTGAATTTTTGGTGGAAAATAGTGAGTGATTGTGCAATGTTTACCGAACATGTTAGTGTGGATTATTATTTTACAGGCGAAGGGTTTTCTGATGGGATAGCTACAGAAAGAGAAACATGGAAAAGAACATTCAGTTTAATTCAGGTGTTTATATTTCACAGGCATCAAAATCATGTCGTATTTCCTCCTTCACATCTGCACTCGGTAGAGTCTGGACATCACCATCGCACCAGTCCTCCATGGGGTTTTCGTTTGCTTGTTTTCATTTGTTAATGCTAACATTAACCACTGTTGTTTACACGGCTAACATCTCATCTCATCTCATTATCTGTAGCCGCTTTATCCTTCTACAGGGTCGCAGGTGAGCTGGATCCTATCCCAGCTGACTACGGGTGAAAGGCGGGGTTCACCCTGGACAAGTCGCCAGGTCATCACAGGGCTGACACATAGACACAGACAACCATTCACACTCACATTCACACCTACGCTCAATTTAGAGTCACCAGTTAACCTAACCTGCATGTCTTTGGACTGTGGGGGAAACCGGAGCACCCGGAGGAAACCCACGCGGACACGGGGAGAACATGCAAACTCCACACAGAAAGGCCCTCGCCGGCCACGGGGCTCGAACCCGGACCTTCTTGCTGTGAGGCGACAGCGCTAACCACTACACCACCGTGCCGCCCCACGGCTAACATTTTATACAGATTTTTAAAAATGGTGGTTGCCGGTGCTGCACGTCACTCACAGTTCCTCCTGCGCTGTGAGAGAACCTCCCTGAAGTAGGAGATAAAAACATCCCTCAGAACAGCGTTCTAAGATCTACGGTCGTCCTCAGTTCCTGCAGTGTGACACACACAGACACACACAAAAAGGAACTTCCTCCAACAGCTCTAAGAACTATGAAAAAGTTCCTCCGGTCTGAAAATGCCTATAGATGTATAGTACCAATCAAAAGTTTGTACACCCCTACTCTACTCTTTAATAGGGTGTTTCTGTATTGTGATGATTCTCAAAACTGAAGATATCAAAACTATGAAATAACATCTGGAACACATCTGGAATTATGTGGTAAACAAAAAAGTGTTTAAAAAACAACATTTGATATTTTAGATTCTTTAGCGTATCCAGTGTTTCCTTTGATGACGCTTTGCACACTGCTGTCATTCTCTTAAGCAGCTTCATGACAGAGTCGCCTGGAATACTTTTCAATTAACAGCTGTGTCTCGTGAAAAGGTCATTAGTGGACGAGTTTCTCACCTTCTTAATGCATTTGAGATCAAACAGTAAACAGTAAATAATAACATTACAATGATTAAATAGCCCGATTCAACACCACAACTGCAGTAATCCATATTATATCAAGAACTGAACAACTAAGTAAAGAGATACGACATTCATCATTACTTTAAGACAGGAAATGACTTTTAATTCATAAAAATAAAGAAAAACGTTGAATTAGAAGGGGTGTCCAAACTTCTGACTGGTGCTCGATACAGTCTAACTCAGGGCTTTTCAAAGTGTGGGGCGCGCCCCCCCTGGGGGGTGCCAGAGTTCTTCAGGGGGGGCGCAACGTGAGGAGCCTTTACCAGAGACAAAATGGATCGATTTTTAGTACCTAAAGCTACAGTGAGTGAGGAGACAGAGTCTGGGCCAAGCAAAAAAAAACAAAGCCTCCAGGATGTTGCGATTTGCAACTTCAGTGCAAATTCAACCAATCCCCGCGAATTCAGGGCGGTGTTACAATTATATCCAATCACCGCAACTTTCCCGCAAATTTGACCAATCGTTGGCGTCGTCTTGAGGTGACGTCGACAAACTACCTTCCACCTTACTTCCGTGTATACGTTCAAGAGAAGCAGCATGTGTTTCCAGATTGGTTTTAAGTGCATTTTGGCGGGTTTTGAACATATTTTGGGCAAGGCAAGGCAAGTTTATTTATATAGCACATTTCATACACAATGGCAGTTCAATGTGCTTTACAGAAGTAAAAACAAAAACAGTAAACAATAGGGAAATAAAATTACATAAAATAATTTTATTTTTATTCTAAAACAATTAATTTAAAAGAATTAAAAGAAAACAAGAATTAAACAATAGTAGAAATAAAACAATAAAATAAAGTAGAAATAGGAGGAGAAAAAAAAGAAACCAGCAGAATAGAATAAAGAATAAAATAGAATAAAGTTAAAATTAAAGTAAATTTAAAACATGCAGAGAAAGTAAAAATTATTAAAAAAAAAAAGAAGACAATATTAATTATTTAACAGAAAGCATCTGAAAACAGCTTGGTCTTTAACCTAGATTTAAAACTGCCAACAGCAGGAGCATTTTTGATGTCCTCTGGCAGTTGGTTCCATAGCTGTACTGCATAAGGTTTGGGCTGGAAAACGTCAGCAGTATCTGGCAACATTGCATGATGTGCGAGTCAGTGTTTATATAGGCTTAAATTCTGTTACTGAAAGTGTGTTATGTTTACAGTGAAGCACTGTGTGCACTTTATTTTTTTTTTACTTAATACAAGAAAGTAATGGATGCCAACATTTTTGCCAAAATGGTATTTTATTTTCCATTGTTTCGGCAGCTTCAGCATCATACTGTGAGATTCTGTTCAAATTTTTTTCCTTCTATGAAGCCTGAGCCATTTATTTTATTAGTTTATGATTATTGTTTAATTTAGTCTTCAGGAGAGACTGCCTGCACACAGTACTAGTATTAATAGTTTTTTTCTTACATGAAAGCTGAGGCATTTATATTATATTTTAAGGTAACTTCATGTTGTGCTGTGAGGTTCTCTGCACTTTAACTTTTGAACCAACAGGTGCATTTGGATAAGTAAAGCCTATTTTTCTGCATTTTTGTAGTCCTGGTAATCTTTTATATTGGTAAAGTTGTTTATAGGACCATTTCTCAGTGTCTTTGTTTTTTAATCAATAGTTTTTCAGTAATAACTTAATATTTAACATATCACTCAATTTTAATCACAAAAAGAGAAAATCGCAACAATTTCTCGCAACTTTCACTTCCTCCCGCAATGTAATCGCAACAAAAACCTAAAAAACACCGCAACTTTCATCGCAATTTTTTTGGAAAACCCCCGCAACATCAGACATTTTAGCCCGCAACAATCACAAAAAAGGAAGGCCCGCAGAATCCTGGGGGACTGGAAAAAGAAGGAAGTATGACCACGATTATTTAAAGTTTGGATTTTCATGGACTGGATCTGAAGATGCTCCACTGCCACAGTGTGTTGTCTGCCAAGAGGTGCTCGCTAACGATGCTATGAGATGTTTAAAATGTGTAAAACAAGATGTTTTAAAAAGCACAGATGTTTAAAATGTGAAAAAGAAAAAAAGAAAAATGTGTACAACAACCATTTTTTAAAAATACGAATGGAACATTAAGTATAGCAACAACAAAAATTGGGGGGGGGGACGCTGTTGTTTATTTGCTCTCCGAGGGGGGGGGGGGCTGACTCTCCCACACTTTGAAAACCCCTGGTCTAACTCATTTAGAGTAAAACGTGCTGCTGTGTTTCCTGCTGAATGCAGATGTCATCCTGTTGATTTGACGTCACACCATAAAGAGGGGCGGAGCTGAAGCTGGGAGTCAGAGTCAGCTCCTGTACGCTGATGAGTTGAAAGTTGCGGTTGAAGAGGCACTGTCATGGGCTTTTACTGGTTGGGTGTTGGGAATTACAACCTCGAGTCAAACGCAGCATAATTATGTAGTTATGTTTTAATTAAGAGCGATCTGATCAAAGGAATCAAATTACACCTTGACTCATATGAACAGGGAGTCGAATCAGTGAAATGAGTCACTTTGAGCATCACAACATAACTGTGTTACTTCAAAGAGCTGAGTGTGTAATATACTTTATGAACACACACACACACACACACACTGAGAGAACTGTTGAGGTTGAATTAGTTACAGGTTTTGGTTGTTAAACTTGGTGTTCATTAAGAAAACTTGATGTTCAAACCTGAAACACGGGTTTAAAAGTGATAAATTGTTCAAAACATTCTGATTTAGAGATAAACGGATGAGAGAGAGACTGTGTGTGTGTGTGTGTGTGTGTGTGTGTGTGTGTGTGTGTGTGTGTGTGTGTGTGTGTGTGTTACCAATGGTAGTGATGATGGTGGCGGCGAAGATGATGGCGTTCTGCCAGACCCACGGGTTGTAGGGTTTCTCTCCAGTGATAGTGACACCCTGACCTGCTGCTGTAGCCACCATCTACACACACACACACACACACACACACACACACACACACACACACACACACCCTGTAAACTCTGCACCTAGAGTGAATATCGACTCCCTGATAATGGCACGAATGGGAGGTTGAAGGACTTGGGTTTATTCTGATTAAATTCGCTGAGCTCCAGAATGAGAGCAGATTTATATCTGATTTCTGAACAGAAACCCGACAGAGCCGTGTAAAGGGCAGGGACTGTGAATAGAGCTGCAAATCCCTGTGGAGTCTCCAAAAATAGTCATTCATTTTAAAATATTGTAAAATGTGTGTGTGTGTTCATTATTCCTGTTTTTCATCATTCTGAAATAATCACATGTTCTCAGAAAATCATACTTTCACTCTAATGTCCGGTCTGAGAGTGTGTCCTGTCAGTCTTCTAGAATGAAACAAATCTAAAAACTAAAATAAATCTGATAAATGCAGTGTGATTGAGCGTTTCTCGTGGTCAGCTGGAATGCTGTGGTTCTGAAACACAGTTCACGTCTTCACTCAGTCACATGACATACAAGATGGACACTCGTTTAGTCATGTGTGATTTTTTCCAGCAGCCCTGTTGATTTCTGTAGGTTGGTTTTGGGGTTAATATAAAAAAAAACCCTCTTCCAGTACAGACCACACCCATTTCCTGTTTAATTGGAATTAAAAAAAAAAGATACAGCAACAGGTAATGACGTGTTACACGCCTGCAGTGTTCAGACACGTCATCAGTAGCAACAGTGTGGATTTTAGCGACCTGACAAACGGCTGTCGTAAGGCGAAGATTATAAAGAGAACAAGTGCTGAAAGGACAGAAAGGAAAGATTTCTGCACAGGAGGAGGAGGAGGGAAAAAAACTCCATCAACAACCGAAACCTCCTGCTGCTGTGAGCTCGTGAAGAGTTTTGAAGAGAACGTGTTCTGGACGTCCACACGAGGAGTGACGCGTAACTCAAGGTCTCACAGCAAACAGTGAACATCAGAGTGACACATAAACACCACGTCTCATCTCCTGAACTCAGTCCGCAGCATGTTCATCACCTCTCACTGCGGGGTTTTGACAGTCGACGGTGTATTCAGGCCACGGAGCTGAGCAGGGGGAGAAAAAACTCATGAGATTTAAGTCATAAATTTACAGTAAAACAAATCAGATATTCTCTGAGATTGTAAAGTCAGAAATTTACAAGAAATAAAAGTTGGGAAAATCGTGATGAGTTTTGTTGATGAAGCCCATCGAGTGTATTTCTGTAACTCTCGGCTCAGCGATTGGCAGGAAGAGATTTGTGCAGATGAGAAAAATCCACACACTGACCGTAACGGGACACTGCTCTTACACAGTCATTATTCATTCATAAACAAAGCTGTGCAGTTTATACCGTCATCTTCCATTACATCCAGGAAACAGGCTTTCCAGGTGCAGTGCATTCTGGGAAATGTAGCTGAAAGTCTCTCAGTGCTTTATCCTTTTATAATCCTTTTATATTGTAGGATTGAGGAGGAAAGACTCAAGTCAAGGCAATTTTGTTTGTATAGTGCTTTTAACAATAGACATTGTCCCAAAGCAGCTTTACAGAATTTGAATGACTTAAGACATGAGCTAATTTTATCCCTAATCTATCCCCAGCACTTCCTGTATCTCTCGGCTCAGCCGTGGGGTCTGTGGCATGATGTTGATCCAACCTGCAAACTGAAGCGATGTGGTTCCTTGACAAAAACCCCACTATTTTCCAAATTTTATTTCTTATAAATTTGTAGGTGCAATAGGCTTATCAAATCAGTCTCATGTAAAAAGGGATCAGTCTCATAAATTCATTAATCATTCATTCAAGTGTTTAATAGTTTATAGCTAAACTATTAAACTCAATGGAATAACTTGGTGGTGATGTTGCTATAGTTTAGTGAGTATTGTAGCTCTAATGTAATACATTTACTCTAGATCTATAACATTCATATCACAATCAAATGGGCGAAGGCAATTAGAATACTTGTTTGGCAGAAGTTGGCACTCAGTGAATGTTGTAGCAATAGACAGGACACAGTTTATTCCAAAGATACCATTTATTGAAATAGCTGACACAAATTAGCAAACTAATACTGATCAGATATCGCAACAATAGCAGCCAAGGAATAATTCCATATAAATGGTGATACAATGCATACAGGTAATAATCAGTAGTGTATATGATGATAACTAAGGCACTAATGGTGATCAGAAGTAATAAGCTATACGTAAGTTTACAGTGTAGGGGCGAGTGGATGTTAAAATGTGAGAGGGAAATCACATGTTTATGTGTGTCTGTATGAGAGTGTGTGTGTGAGAGCGTGTGTGTGAGTGTGTGTGTGTGTGTGTGTGTGTGTGTGTGTGTGTGTGTGTGTGTGTGTGTGTGTGTGAGTATATGTGTGTGTGTGTGTGTGTGTGTGTGTGTGTGTGTGTGTGTGTGTGTGTGTGAGTGTGTGTGTGTGAGTATGTGAGTGTGTGTGTGTGTGTGTGTGTGTGTGTGTGTGTGTGTGTGTGCAGGGGTTAAATTGGGCCGGGGCTGTCCGGGGCTGAGCCCCGGCACATAAGCTAGGAACGGATGGCATATGATCACGCACACATCAAAAGCAACAAACCCTTTTCACGATTTTCAGTTCTGAATAATTAAATATCGTTTTATTAATCAATAAACCCATGACTTTTATGAGATAGATCATAGTTTTCCTGATAACAAGATGACCTGTCAAAGCTATTTAAAACAGAACTTGCGATCAGAGATTCTGGTTTCTGGAACACTGCGTGGGTTGCCAATTCCGCTTTTTATAAGCGACTTTGGGGTTTCTTTTTTTGTGAGCTCGCTTTAAAAAAAAATCAGAAGTCGTGGTTTGCGGGTTTTTGGGCTTGTGTTTCAGCGTTGTGACTTGTTTATAATTTTCTCCGTACACCGTCTCCCCTTTTACCTGCATACGATACTAATCCATCAGAGGTGCTTGAACGAACTGTCTGTGCATTTGGCGAGTTCAATTTCCATAGTCCCCAGTTATCGACAGAAATTAGCCAGGGGGAAGGGGGAGATGTCAGTTAAAGTTAGCTACTGAGATTGACCAAAAGTTGAGCCTAACGTTGCCTCAAGTTAGCTACCTTTGGCAAACATAAACAAAACACTCGTCTTGTGCTCTAGCCTTAATTAACTGTCGATACAGTCAATTTCACTTTTATACAAGAAGGTTAATAAATTGTTTTGTTGTCTTGGATTTTTAGAGCTCAGCAGCTAAAGGTTAAAAATGAGGAAAGCAAAGAGGAGGAAGCTTACAGATTTCTTCAAAAGGTGGGCAGCATCATATTTTTTATTATTAAAAACAAAATATCAAATAATACTGAAGAGGGGAAAAAATACTGATCTAAATATGTTGTGTTTTTATTTTTAGACAGTATGTGTTTAGCAAAACACATACTGTCTAAAAATAAAAACACAACATATTTAGATCAGTATTATTTTTTCCCCTCTTCAGTATTATTTGATATTTTGTTTTTAATAATAAAAAATATGATAATGATTATGTTCACTGTATTGTTAATATTATTAGTGTTTTATTATTTATTGTTAATATTTAATTTAACATTAATTTATTATTATTTATTGTTAATATTATTAGAGTATTATTAGTGTAATTATTATTGTTATTATTATGTATTCAATTATTTATTTGGCATGTGGTGCTTTTTGTATTGTCTAGAACATACATAAGATGAGCATATTATAGCAGCAAAATAGGAATGCAGCAAAACTTTTGCTGCATTCAAATGATTGTGCTTCTATTTTGCTGCTATAATATGCTCATCTTATGTATGTTCTAGACAATACAAAAAGCACCACATGCCAAATAAATAATTGAATACATAATAATAACAATAATAATAAATGCTTCCGGCGGCACGGTGGTGTAGTGGTTAGCGCTGTCGCCTCACAGCAAGAAGGTCCTGGGTTCGAGCCCCGGGGCCGGCGAGGGCCTTTCTGTGCGGAGTTTGCATGTTCTCCCCGTGTCCGCGTGGGTTTCCTCCGGGTGCTCCGGTTTCCCCCACAGTCCAAAGACATGCAGGTTAGGTTAACTGGTGACTCTAAATTGAGCGTAGGTGTGAATGTGAGTGTGAATGGTTGTCTGTGTCTATGTGTCAGCCCTGTGATGACCTGGCGACTTGTCCAGGGTGTACCCCGCCTTTCGCCCGTAGTCAGCTGGGATAGGATCCAGCTTGCCTGCGACCCTGTAGAAGGATAAAGCGGCTACAGATAATGAGATGAGATGAGATAAATGCTTCCAATGTTATAGTGTTGTTTGTATTTGGTTGCATTCACTGCATGAATATATTTGATTGACAATTTGACTGACAGTGTTTTGGCATATTTAACATTTATCCTCCAAAATAAATCAACTGTTTTGGTTTAAGATTGTGCAAGCCTTCAAATTTTCTCACTGAACATTCCTCCTTCACATTTTTCACCTGTAGGCATGTGACAAGATTTAACATGATATTGCTCAACCTACCTCTGTAAAGTCAGCTAACAACTTATTAAAATGCACCAGAATTCAGCAAATAACATGTATGATAATAAAAAACTTCTGGGGGAGGACCCCCAGACCCCCCACTAATCATTTCCTTCAAACCAATGTACAACAACCTGTACAATCTGTTACATTGGCCAACCAATCTACATTCAAACTGCCATAATGTGTAGGGGGGCACTACAAGACACACATAGGCCTACAACACACAGATAAGGTGTATATCTCTGTGCAATATGATATGGTTATCAAATTAGAGGGTTATTTATCAAAAAGTATATTGGGGCAGGGCGGCGGGGGCAGGGGCGGGTACGAGGCAGAGCCCCCCCACATAACCAATCCCAATTTAACCCCTGTGTGTGTGTGTGTGTGTGTGTGTGTGTGTGTGTGTGTGTGTGAGAGAGAGTGTGTGTGTGTGTGTGTTTGGCAAGATGGCTGCACGCAACATGGCCACGGTGGAGCGCGTCAGGGGTACCTGCACGCACCTGTGATTATCCAGCCACCACACCCGTTGTAACTGCCAGCGTTAATGTAGGGAAAAGGTCAAACTTTTGACATGGCTGACATAAGGCTTTTACTCTTAACAATGTGCCTATTAGCAATTGTGAAGAGCACGTTCAAAGACGCTCTGCAGACCGGCAGAATCTACAAACGAAAATGGGCCATTCATGACCCTGTGCCTAAAAGCATAGGAGAGGGGAATTCTACTCACCCGGACCCTTTCTCCACGATGGTCAGAACACTGGATGAGGACGAGTGGATTACATTCCAAAACCAAGAGAGAGGGTTTCGAAAGTCCCTGGATACTAAACATTTCGAGGATAAACACAACTTCCTCTTCTCAGGAGAAACGCCTACTAAGTGGATAAAACTCTTCCGTATTTTGAACGGAGTTTACTTCAAAAATGGAATCTTTACTATCACTAAGAGGAACGGAAAGCCACTGGGAGTGCAATTTTTGAAATTCACAATTCGTATATTGAAGAAAATGCCAACAACCAAAACAAAGTTGCCCGAGGCCCAAACCACAGACTCCCTGGCTGGCTGGATTAAGGCGGAGCTGCGCTTTTTGCGAGAGGTGGTTCAGCCAGCGCTTGGAGCAGAGTGGAATGGAGGACACCAACAAAAGCAGGTGGGCAAAGAAAAACTGGTATATCTTTGGCAAAATAGAAAATCTAAGGCCATTCAGATTATTCTGAACAACAGTGTTTATCCAAACACACCTGCCTACGTGAACGATGTACAAATTGTGTACGATTACTATATCTTCAAATGCGCGCCCGAAGGGCTCGAATCTGCATTAGACATGCCTCCATGGCCAGAGATTGTAACCCCGATAGAGTGCCACCAATTGAACACCTCACTGTTCACTGTCCCCGAGGTAGAGAAAGTAATTAACAACTTGCCCAATAACAAAGCTTGTGGACTTGATGGAGTCACATATGAAACATTAAAAACAAACAAAGGGGTATTGTGTCCAGTTCTAACCAATATATTTAACATCTGTCTGAGGAACGGTAAAGTTCCGGAATCATGGAAAGGGGCTTTGATTTATCGCATCCCTAAAAAAGACAATATACCAAACGATCCCTCAACCTGGAGAGACATTTCCCTACTGCCAACAGTATATAAATTGTTTATGAAATGCCTTCTGTCTCGAATCCTGCCATGGTTAGTAGAGACTGAGACACTTTCACCAAAACAAAAAGCATATATTAACAGACAAGGAATGAACGAGCACGTCTTTTCTCTTAAAACTGGAATAGATGACTTTAAACACTCTTCTGCTAAACTTTTCACTGTTTTTCTTGATTTCCGTGATGCATTTGGTACACTCCCCCATGATGTAATGTATCATGCATTAGAAGAAATAAGACTGCCTCGACTGTATACGGACATTATTAAAGATATATACGAAAACTCCTTCATTCAAGTGATATGTGGAAATGCATTGACCAGTCCAGTTCCACTCAAAATTGGCATAAAGACTTGGTGCCCATGGAGCGCCATTAACTTCATACTGGCAATAAACTCCTGGCTTAAGTGGATGTGCCAGTGCGCGCCAGCAGGTGCGCGCTCCCCGAACCCCGTGCAAGGTTACGCAGATGACGTGGAAATATCATCTAGGGATGAGCGCACGATTCACAACATGCTCATACACACCGAGCAGTTCATACAGTGGTCAGGCCTGGACATCAAACACACAAAATGCGCTGCATTCTATGAGAGGCGAAGTGGAGGAAATAGATGGTATAAATCAAAGTCTGATAAACCCCCTGCCTTTTCGATATTGAATAATCCCATTCGTGTGTACGAACGCCATGAAACATATCCTTATTTAGGACACAAATTCAATGTCGCTGGCGATTGGGAGGAACAAGTGACAGAGCTGTGCCAGGAGTACACTCAAAGGCTTGCAATGATAGATTCTTCTCCCCTTCCCATCCTGATGAAAATCGAGGCCATTAGTGTCATAGCCCTGGCTAAAATCCAGCATCTCTTCTTTAATGTCCATATTGCACAACAGACGCTGGCAATGTTGAATAATGAAACCGTGAGATTGACGCGAAAATGGCTTGGACTAAATAGTCATACGACAAGAGACATTATTCACCAACCGCGCAGAAGCGGGGGCCTAGGTGTCCCAAATATTGAATGGCTTTACACCTCAGTTAGAATTGCCCATCTGATCAATATGCTGAATAACGACGACCCAGCTGTCAGAGAGCTGGCGCGCGAATCGCTTCTCTTACATCTACAGCGACGCAAAATTCCTGTCGCCTCCCTAAATGAGCCCCAGTTTCTTGGGTTCAAACTAAAAGCAAACGGAAAGCTAGACATGAAGGCGGCTGGATTCGGTGTGCGTTCGGACTGGATCGATCTCAATGACCTTTGCCAACGTACAGGAGTAGAACTCTCCTGGCTAGGACCCGATGGAGCAGCAGCAGCGCTTGAGGACATCCTATCTAACCACCAAATCTCCACGCTGGTGGTCCTGAATACAAATAACGCCCCACCCTGTCATTTACATCTTAAAAACATTAGACACTCACTTCTACATCACAGACAAACACAAAGCGTACAACATTGGAAAAGTCTTAAATTACAGGGAAAGCTAGCACATTTACCATTTGCTGATCATTTAACTTCACATTCTGTTTTAAAAAACAACTTCATCTCAGAAGAAATCCTCACTTTTACAATTAAGGCAAGACTTCAATGCCTCCCAACAAGATATAACCTGGCAACATGGTATCCTTCTAAATATACCCCCAATTGCATACTGCATATAAATGATCAAGAAAACGAGACAGTAGCCCACATATTAACCGGATGTAATTACTACAAGGGACAGTATGTAGCCAGGCATGACCGTCTAGTCAGTTTGGTTGCAAATGATTTAAAAAATATAAATCAAGGAAATGATTGTAATGTTTTTCTAAACAGTACTGTAAAAACAAACTGGTTTAACCAAAATACAGATAATGACTATTTCAAAAACATTCCAAATACCCCGGATATTGTGACTGTAAACAAATTAGAGAACTCTGTGCTTATTACAGAAGTGGGGTGCTGCTTTGATTCTTATATGGACACTTGCTATTATTCCAAGCTACTAAAATACCAACCATTACAGGAACGCATCCTCCAGCTGGGATATAAATGCAAGCTAATAGTATTGGTTTTTGGGAGCTTAGGCCATATACATAAGAATGTTGTCAGAGGATTGCAGATAGGGGGACTGAAAAAGGGGGGCGCAAAAGCATTGGCAAAATATTGTTCTGTTTCAGCTATCATTGGTAGCATGCAAATATGGAAACGGAGATGTTTTGTTTATCCTTGAAAGTTGATTGATTTATTAACAACAATATTAGTATAAGTGTGTAAGCCATTAAGACCTGCCAGCCGGTCAATAACCTCTTCCAAGTTATTTGGATCTTGTATTCTTTGTTTTTTTCTTGGGTCCAAATAAAAATAATCATGTGTGTGTGTGAGTGTGTGTGTGTGTGTGTGTGTGTGTGTGTGAGTATGTGTGTGTGTGTGTGTGTGTGTGTGTGTGTGTGTGTGTGTGAACGGAATGTGCGAGCCTTGTGCTAGGCCTTGCCTAAAAGGGGATGGGCAACAAGGAGAATGCACGAGAGAGACAAAGGATCTGTAGTTTAAAAACTAGTCTCGGCTCGACCTTACACCCAATTTCTACTCAACCCTTAGCTACCCCTGTATGGCAGCGGGGGCGTGGTCAAGCGCCGGTCTGTGACAGGAGGGTGGAGCCAGGGAAGGTGAGTGGCAGAATCGCGACACCTGAGGATAATTAACCTGTGTTTGTGTGTGTGTTTTCCCAGTAACCGCTCCCTATTTAAGGAGGCAGAGAGAGAGGAGAGGGAGCGCAACCCGGGACCAGACAAGTGTGTGTGTGTGTGTGTGTGTGTGTGTGTGTGTGTATGGAAGGAAGAATTTAGACTGAAAAGTTGTGAAAATAAATAGATTTATCTGCCTCCAAGCATTGTCCTGCCGTCCTCTGTGCTCCACCCACACTCGATACGTGCTACAGTGGTGCTGAAACCCGGGAATTAAGGTGGAGCACCAACACAGCAGCCCCATGGAATCCTCCCCATTCGCGGACTTGGTCCACGCCCTCGCCACAGCTCAGCAGAGCCAGCACCAGGCACTTGTCACGCTCCGAAAGGAGCAGGAGCGCCGCTTCGAAGCCCTGGTGCTGGCCCAGCAGGAAGATCGAGAGGCGTTCCGGCGTCTCCTCACGGCGGCGGGGTCCACCAGCGCCCCGGCCGCGGGCCCGTCTCCCCTCACCATGACCAAGATGGGCCCGCAGGACGACCCCGAGGCGTTCATCACATTGTTCGAGCAGGTCGCCGAAGCCTCGGGGTGGCCGATGGAGCAGCGCGCAGTGCGCCTCCTCCCCCTCCTGACGGGAGAGGCGCAGCTGGCCACACTACAGCTCCCCACCGACCGCAGGCTGGCCTACACCGACCTTCGCCGGGCTGTCCTCCAGCGCGTGGGGCGCACGCCAGAGCAGCAGCGCCAGCGCTTCCGCGCGCTGCGGATGGAGAAAGTCGGCAGCCCGTTCGCGTTCGGCCAGCAGCTCCGGGACGCTTGCTGGCGGTGGCTGAGGGCCGAAGATCGCGACGCCGAGGGAATCATCGACCAGGTGGCGCTGGAACAGTTCATCGCCCGCTTACCAGCCGGAACCGCGGAGTGGGTCCAGTGCCACCGCCCAGCGTTGCTGGATCAGGCCGTGGGACTGGCGGAGGATCATCTGGCAGCTGTTCTGGCGGCAGGACAGCGGACGTCATCAGCTTCTCTCTCCTCTTCTCTCTCTCTTTCTCTCCCCCCTCCTCCCATGTCCCGTCCTCTCCCCATTCCCCCACCGCGGAGGTGGGGGCCGGCTCCACCCCAGCCGGCCCGCCGCACCCATGGTGCCCTCCCGTTTCTCCCTTCTGTGTCTGTCTCTCCCCCCCCTCAGGTGAGTGAGCCCCAGAACACAGCTGCAGAGGGAAGGCCTGGGCCGGTCTGTTGGCGCTGCGGGGAACCGGGCCACCTGCAGCAACAGTGCGCAGCGATGGAAGTGGGGGCGGTGGTGCGGATCCCCGACGCGCCAGAGGCTGCCCTCGATCGGGCCAGAGCGTATTGCATACCGGTAAGTGTACAAGGGGCTACATATCAGGCGTTGGTGGATTCAGGTTGCAATCAGACCTCAATCCGCCAAAGCCTGGTGCAAGACGAGGCATTGGGGGGAGCACAAGGGGTGAAGGTGTTGTGTGTGCACGGGGATATTCACAGCTACCCGTTGGTGTCGGTCCACATACATTTCAGAGGGGAAAAATCGATAGTGAAGGCGGCGGTTAATCCCCGCCTTACCCACTCTTTGATTTTGGGGACTGATTGGCCAGGATTTCGGGGTTTAATGGCACGCCTAGTAAAGAGTGGGTCCTGCCAGTTGACAGGGGAGGGTCCCGGTGTCGCTTTGGCTGGAGCTGCAGTCGCAGAGCCATCTACGTCATCTCCGCGACAGAGTGAAGAGCCACCGGCCCCTCCTCTTTCTATTGGGGAAACCCTCGCGGATTTCCCACTGGAACAATCGCGAGACGAGACTCTGCGACACGTGTTTGACCAAGTGAGAGTAATCGATGGTCAGACGCTCCAGCCCAATGCCACCCCTTCCTTCCCCTATTTTTCCATTTTGAAGGATAGGTTATACCGAGTGACGCAGGACACTCAGACAAAAGAGCGAGTCACCCAATTGTTAATTCCAAAGAGCCGCCGGGAATTGGTATTCCAGGCGGCTCACTTTAATCCCATGGCTGGACACCTCGGGCAGGATAAGACACTCGCCCGGATAATGGCCCGATTCTATTGGCCGGGGATTCGCGGCGACATCCATAAGTGGTGTACGGCGTGCCGCGAATGCCAGTTAGTAAATCCAGCGGCCATTCCAAAAGCGCCCTTGCGCCCCCTACCATTAATCGAGACCCCGTTCGAAAGAATTGGGATGGATCTCGTCGGGCCATTAGATCGGTCAACACGAGGGTACCGCTTTATATTGGTTCTGGTGGACTATGCAACGCGATACCCGGAAGCGGTGCCTCTTCGCAATATCTCAGCACGCAGTATTGCGGAGGCCCTCTTCCACGTCATCTCCCGGGTTGGAATCCCGAAAGAGATTCTGACTGACCAAGGCACCTCATTTATGTCACGGACACTGAGCGAACTGTATGGGCTACTGGGTATTAAGCCGATCCGCACCAGCGTTTATCACCCACAGACGGACGGTTTAGTTGAACAGTTCAATCGCACCCTCAGGAACATTATCAAAAAATTTGTAAGTGAGGACGCACGTAACTGGGATAAGTGGCTCGAACCCTTGTTGTTTGCAGTGCGAGAGGTCCCCCAAGCCTCCACAGGGTTCTCCCCGTTTGAATTATTATATGGGCGTAAGCCACGCGACATCTTAGATGTTCTGCGGGAAAATTGGGAGGAGGGACCTTCACAGAGCAAAAACGAAATTCAGTACGTTATGGATCTGCGCGCAAAACTCCACACGCTCACCCACCTAACTCAGGAGAATTTGCGGCAGGCCCAGGAACGGCAAGCCCGCCTGTACAACAAGGGCACGCGCCTTAGAGAGTTCACTCCGGGAGATAAGGTACTCGTCCTGTTGCCCATGTCGAGCTCCAAATTAATCGCCAAGTGGCAAGGACCCTTTGAGGTCACATGGCGAGTCGGGGACGTCGACTATGAGGTGAGGCGAACGGACAGGGAGGGGGCACTACAGATCTACCACCTCAATCTGCTGAAACTCTGGAACGAGGAGGTCCCCGTGGCGTTGGTGTGGGTAGTTCCGGAGAAGGCGGAGCTGGGGCCGGAGGTCCAAAAAGGGTCATTGGCATCACGTACCTCTCCGGTCCCCTGTGGAGACCACCTCTCCCCGACCCAACTCACGGAGGTCTCCCAGTTGCAGGCCGAGTTTTCGGATGTGTTCTCGCCCCTGCCCGGTCGCACTAACCTCATAGAACACCACATAGAGACGCCCCCGGGGGTGGTAGTGCGTAGCCGTCCTTACAGACTACCCGAACACAAAAAAAAGGTGGTTCGGGAAGAACTTCAGGCCATGCTCGAAATGGGCATCGTCGAGGAGTCCCACAGTGACTGGAGCAGCCCGGTGGTCTTGGTTCCCAAGGCCGACGGCTCGGACCGGTTCTGTGTGGACTATAGAAAAGTCAACGCGGTGTCTAAATTCGACGCGTACCCAATGCCTTGTATTGATGAGCTGCTCGATCGACTCGGCACGGCTCGCTTTTACTCGACACTGGATTTGATGAAGGGATATTGGCAGATCCCCTTGACTCCATTATCCCGGGAAAAAACGGCCTTTTCCACACCGTTCGGCTTACACCAGTTCGTCACACTTCCTTTTGTGCTGTTTGGGGCGCCCGCTACGTTTCAGCGGCTGATGGACCGGGTCCTCTGGCCCCACGCCACTTATGCGGCCGCTTACCTATATGATATCATCATTTATAGTAATGATTGGCAGCGGCACCTACAACACCTGAGGGCCGTCCTTAGGTCGCTGAGGCGGGCGGGACTCACTGCCAACCCGAAGAAGTGTGCGATTGGGCAGGTGGAAGTATGGTATCTGGGCTTCCACTTGGGCAACGGGCAGGTGCGTCCCCAAATTAATAAGACAGCAGCGATTGCGGCCTGCCCGAGGCCCAAGACCAAAAAGGGGGTGAGGCAGTTCCTGGGGCTGGCTGGCTACTATCGTAGGTTTATACCTAATTATTCAGACGTCACCAGCCCGCTGACTGACCTCACTAAAAAGGGGGCGCCAGATCCGGTCCAGTGGATGGAGCAGTGCCAGCGGGCTTTCTCTGAGGTAAAGGCTGCACTGTGTGGGGGGCCACTTTTACACTCCCCTGACTTCTCTCTCCCTTTTGTGTTGCAGACCGATGCGTCGGACAGAGGGCTGGGGGCCGTTTTGTCCCAGCAGGTGGAGGGGGAGGACCGCCCGGTCCTGTACATCAGCCGGAAGCTGTCAGTGCATGAGGGGCGCTACAGCACAATTGAAAAAGAGTGCCTGGCGATTAAGTGGGCGGTCCTCGCCCTCCGTTACTACCTGCTGGGGCGCTCTTTCACTCTCTGTTCGGACCACGCGCCCCTCCAGTGGCTCCACCGCATGAAGGATGCCAATGCGCGGATCACCCGTTGGTATCTGGCACTCCAACCCTTCAACTTCAAGGTGGTCCACAGGCCGGGGGCGCAGATGGTCGTGGCGGACTTCCTCTCCCGTCAAGGCGGGGGGGAGTCGGCTGCGGGCCGGACGAGCGCCCGGCCTGAGTCGGGCGGTGGGGGTATGTGGCAGCGGGGGTGTGGTCAAGCGCCGGTCTGTGACAGGAGGGTGGAGCCAGGGAAGGTGAGTGGCAGAATCGCGACACCTGAGGATAATTAACCTGTGTTTGTGTGTGTGTTTTCCCAGTAACCGCTCCCTATTTAAGGAGGCAGAGAGAGAGGAGAGGGAGCGCAACCCGGGACCAGACAAGTGTGTGTGTGTGTGTGTGTGTGTGTGTGTGTGTGTGTGTGTGTGTATGGAAGGAAGTATTTAGACTGAAAAGTTGTGAAAATAAATAGATTTATCTGCCTCCAAGCATTGTCCTGCATCCTCTGTGCTCCACCCACACTCGATACGTGCTACACCCTGAAATCCCAATGATGAGGGGTGTAGTGTGACGGAGGGAGTTAAAAAGAGAGAGAGAGAACGCATGCACGATCTAACTAAATACAGATAGTAAACAAAGTAAATCAAACACCACGCGGTCTAAGACCGACTTTCGTGTGAATCAAAATGCGTACATTTAAACCATAAATGAATTCAAATAAACAACACACTTCACATTAACTAGCCACAACTAAGACCAACAATTGCCCAGATGCCAGCCTTACTTGAGATCGCTCTTTCTTGGCGACTGAAAGTGTGCCGTCTGTTATCCGAAGACAGTGCGGAGTGCAGGTCCAGGGAGAAAACAGTTCTGTTCCATTCACTTTTACAGCTCGTCAGCTGAAGATCTTCGGTGTCCCATCGGTCGTCCGATGATCTGGAGGGAATCTTGTTTGTAGTTTGTTGACGTTGCGAAAGGAAAATGGGATCCGGTCGCCTTTTCTCTTTAAAATACTGCGTGGGCTGCAGGAACTAACCGGTTTAGTTATTATTACAAATATGCGAAGATCAAATACATTGAACTTTGGCTAAAGGTCCGTTATCAATAGCTCATTCTTTGTTCTTCTGTAGCATAGATGTAACGACGTCTCTTTCACACGTGGAAACCCACCGCCAGAGAGAAGGAATTTCGATTCTGCCGCGGGTTTAAAGCACAGTCATGACGTCACTGTATTTGGTATCCGGTATCATCTCTGTATCCAATACCATTACGGGGAGTCAGAAAAATGGGCGGAGATAGAACAGAGATTGGTGTGTTCAATGCTGTACAGTGAAAGGGAGAAGATGGTTCATAAATGGTTACTATGGCTACAGCATGGCAATCCATCCCTACAAATTTGTGACTTGAATCTCAGAAATTCTGTTTTTTTTCCTCAGAATATTCTCCCCTCCCACAGTGCTGTAATTATTTTAGCTACACTGGCCCTGAAACAGCATTTCCAGTTTCTTCTGGACTCAGAGTTTAGGGAGGTTCTTTGTCCAGCGCTGAGAGACGATGTGATTGTGTCTCACGTTCCTCAGGTGAGGTGACACCGAAAACTGAAACCTCCTAACATAAAGCTGGTTTTCAGTCCCAGAAAGAAAAAAAAACACATTGTAAAGAGAATTAAAGCTGCAAGCGGCCTCGACGGGCCCTCGCGCCAGCGGCCAAGGGGGGCGGGGGCATGCGTCCCCGCGAAAAACCTTCCACAGCTTCTTCGGCAAGAGACATTACACCCACAATGGCGACAAAGCACAGAATTGGACACATGGCAACAATAGGGTCTCGCAGTGTACGGTGCTCGGGGCCTAATAATAATAATAATAATAATAAACCTTCAAAAACAATAGGGTCTCGCACTGTACGGTGCTCGGGCCCTAATAATAATAATAATAACTAGAAACTATATGCCAAGCAGGCACCTTAATGCGAGAGGCAAAAATCACAACACGTTAGGGGGCGCTATAGAGGCCCTGAGGCCCGCCTGGATCTGGGCTTCTGGTTCTCAGTAGCGGTGGCAGTCTAAGAAAAAGGAGCCAAATTTCGTGCGTTGTCGACCATGGCAAGCGCCCCAATAAGGGTCTTGTACAGAGTTTGCCTGCCAAGGTTGACAAATCAGAAGCTGCAATATCATGTCTGCCATAACCAGCACCCCCAGGGGCAAAAGTGCACAAAATTTGGCGTATATGTCAGGTGAGCTATGAAGAGTTTGCGTATGAAGTTTGATGACAATTGAGTAAGTAGAAGATGAGATATAGATTTTTGAAGAATAAATTTTTTGGTTTTTCCCATGTCAGTAGGTGGCGCTATGCCGTACATGAGAGATTATGAGTTGGAAAAATAAGTGTCTACAACAGCAACGTACTATCACAAGGTAGTGGTGTGAAGGAAAAGCATTATGGAATTATTAACCAAAAACCCGTTTTGGAGCAACTGCGTCGGCCAAAAACAGCGCCCCCCATGGACGAAAATTCCCAAAATGTGGTATACATGACATGGGAGGTAGTAAGAGGGTGGCCGTGAAGTTTGACCAAATTTGAGGAAAGATTGGATTTTTTGCCCAAAAATAGCGCCCCCAGTGGCGAAATATCACAGAAGTTGGGTAACATGTCAGAAGCCCAATGAGTGATTAGCGTGTGAAGTATGAGCAGTTTTGAGCAATTAGAAGATTTGTTATGAATTTTTAAGCATGTAAAATTTTGAAGTGAAAATTGATTGACGTATAACTTCTGAGCGGTTGATCCTACGTGAAACGTATTTAGGAACTTTTGTCAGCCATGTCTGTAGATGATGTGTATCAATTTTGGTGACATTCCTATGAACGGTCTAGGAGGAGTTGCGCCGTGTTCGTGGCCATGCATTTCGCACAAAAGTGAAATTACCTCACTTCCTGTTGGGCGTGGCTAATGCATTGGCATTACATTTTTGTCCGGCTTAGTGAGATACATATGCGTACCAAATTGCATGCCACTACTACAAACTACATGGCAACCAGGCACCTTAATGCGGGAGGCCAAAATCACAACGACTTAGGGGGCGCTATAGAGGCCCTGAGGCCCGGCCAAGTTTGGGCTTTTGGTTCTGAGTAGCGGTGGCAATTTTCGGAACTGGTGCCAAATTTCGTGCGTTTTCGCCCATGGCAAGCGCCCCGAAAATGGCCCAACAGCGGAGAAAAATAAAGAAGAAGAAGAAGAAGGCGGAAGAAGAAGAAGAAGAAGAAGAAGAAGAAGAAGAAGAAGAATAGTGAACTCTTACAAGAACAATAGGGCCTTCGCCCATTCGGGCTCGGGCCCTAATTATTTTGTCATGAGTCACGTGTTCACACAAAACATGAGGTGATTTGGTGTCAGTGTGACCACAGACAATCGGTGAGAAGGTACAGTGTAACGGTAAATTAAAGGTGAACAAAACATTTCCAGACTTTCAGAAACTCATTCTAATTACTCCAGCGGTCACTGAACGCCACTGTGTGTTCGGCTGATAAAGCTGGAGGTTTGTTGGAATAAGTGTGCAAATAAAGATAAAGAATAAAAGGAAGGAAGGAGTGAACACACACACACACACACAGAAGTGAACACACAGGAGGAATGAATGCATACACACAGGAGGAGTGAACACACACACACACAGGAGGAGTGAACACACACACACACACAGGAGGAATGAACACACACACACACACACAGGACGAGTGAACACACACACACAGGAGGAATGAACACACACACACACACACACAGGAGGAATGAACACACACACACACACAGGACGAGTGAACACACCCACACACACAGGAGGAGTGAACACTACTCTGGGACAAAACCAACATTTTTACAGCTTTCCCCCTTCAGCTACTGTGTGTGTGTGTGTGTGTGTGTGTGTGTGTGAGAGAGAGAGAGAGAGAGAGAGAGAGAGAGAGAGAGTTTTGGTGAGTGGGGAAAAACTTAGTGTGTTACTTTTGGCTTTAGGCTTTGTGATTAGATTAGATTAGATTAGATTAGATTAGATTAGATTAGATTAGATTAGATTAGATTAGTGTGGCAGCGGGGGCGTGGTCAAGCGCCGGTCTGCGACAGGAGGGCGGAGTCAGGGAAGGTAAGTGGCAGAATCACTACACCTGACGGCAATTAACCTGTGTTTGTGTGTGTCTTCCCAGTGACCGCACCCTATTTAAGGAAGGACAGCGAGAGCAGAGGAGCTCTGCCCGGAACCAGACGTCGAGTGTGTGTGTGTCTGTAACCTTTAAACTATAGTTGTTAGACTGAAAAGTGTGACAAATAAACAGTGTATCAACCTGATCTCTGTCCTGCCGTCCTCTGTACTCCACTCATACCTATCGAACTGCCACAGTGGTGCCGAAACCCGGGAAAGTAGAGCACCAGCCGATCAGCCCCATGGAGCCCTCCCTGTTCACCGACCTGGTCCATGCCCTCGCCACGGCCCAGCAAAGCCAGCACCAGGCGCTCGTCACCCTCCGAAAGGAACAAGAGCGACGCTTCGAGGCCCTGGTGCTGGCCCAACAAGAAGACCGAGAGGCGTTCCGGCACCTCCTCGCGTCGGCGGGGTCCACCAGCGCTCCTACCGCGGGCCCGTCCCCCCTCACCGTCACCGAGATGGGCCCGCAGGACGACCCCGAGGCATTCATCACGCTCTTCGAGCAAGTTGCAGAAGCCTCGGGGTGGCCGATGGAGCAGCGCGCGGTGCGCCTCCTCCCCCTGCTAACGGGAGAGGCACAGCTGGCCGCGCTACAGCTCCCCACCGACCACTGGCTGGCCTACGCGGACCTCCACCGGGCCGTCCTCCAGCGCGTGGGGCGCACCCCAGAACAGCAGCACCAGCGCTTCCGCGCATTGCGCTTGGAGGAAGTTGGCCAGCCGTTCGCGTTTGGCCAGCAGCTCCGGGACGCCTGCTGGTGGTGGCTGAGGGCCGACAACCACAACGCCGAGGGAATCATCAACCAGGTGGTGCTGGAACAATTCATTGCTCGCTTGCCAGCAGGAACCGCGGAGTGGGTCCAGTGCCACCGCCCAGCGCCGCTGGATCAGGCAGTCGAGCTGGCGGAGGACCATTTGGCGGCTGTCCCAGCAGCAGGACAGCAGATGGCATCTTCTCTTCTCTCCTCTTCTCTCTCTCTCTCCCCCTCCTCCTGTGTCCCGTCCTTGCCCCATTCCCCCACCTCGGAAGCGGGGGCCGGCACCACGCCAGCCGGCCCGCCGCACCCACGGTGCCCTCCCGTTTCTCCCTTCTGTGTCTGTCTCTCCCCCCCTCAGGTGAGTGAGCCCCAGAACACCGGTGCAGAGGGAAAGCCCGGACCGGTTTGCTGGTGCAGCGGGGAGCCGGGCCACCTTCAACAGCAGTGCACGGTGATGGAAGTGGGCACGGTGGTTCGGATCCCCGACACGCCAGAGGCCGCCCTCGATCGAGCCGGAGAGTATCGCATACCGGTGAGTATCCAAGGGGATACATATCAGGCGTTGGTGGATTCTGGCTGTAATCAGACCTCAATTCACCAAAGCCTGGTGCAAAACGAGGCATTGGGGGGAACACAGGGGGTGAAGGTGTTGTGTGTGCACGGGGACGTTCACAGCTACCCTTTGGTGTCGGTCCACATTTTTTTCAGAGGGGAAAAAGTTATAGTGAAGGCGGCAGTTAATCCTCGCCTTACCCACTCTTTAATTTTGGGGATTGATTGGCCGGGATTTCGGGATTTAATGACACACTTAGTCAAGAGTGGGTCCTGCCATTTAACAGGGGGAGGTCCCGGTGTCGCTTTGGTGGGAGCAGCTGTCACAGAGCCGTCTACGTCATCTCCGCGTCAGAGTGAGGAGCCACCGGCCCCTCCTCTCTCTCTTGGGGAATCCCTCGCAGATTTCCCATTAGAGCAATCGCGAGATGAGACTCTGCAACATGCGTTTGACCAAGTGAGAGTAATCGATGGTCAAACGCTCCAGCCAAACGCCACCCCGTCCTTCCCCTACTTCGTGATTATGAAGGATAGGTTATACCGAGTGACGCAGGACACTCAAACTAAAGAGTGAGTCACGCAGCTTTTAATTCCGAAGAGCCGCCAGGAATTGGTATTCCAGGCGGCTCACTTTAATCCATGGCTGGACACTTAGGGCAGGATAAGACACTCGCCCGAATAATGGCCCGATTCTATTGGCCGGGGATTCGCGGCGATGTTCGTAGGTGGTGTACGGCATGCCGTGAATGCCAGTTAGTGAATCCAGCAGCCATTCCAAAAGCGCCTTTGCGCCCTCTTCCATTGATCGAGACCCCGTTTGAGAGAATAGGGATGGATCTCGTCGGGCCATTAGATCGGTCAGCACGGGGGTTCCGCTTTATATTAGTTCTGGTGGACTATGCAACGCGATACCCGGAAGCAGTGCCTCTGTGCAATATCTCAGCACGCAGTATTGCAGAGGCGCTCTTCCGCGTCATCTCCCGAGTTGGAATCCCAAAAGAGATTCTGACTGATCAAGGCACTACATTTATGTCACGGACACTGTGCGAACTGTATGGGTTATTGGGGATTAAGCCGATCCGCACCAGTGTGTATCACCCACAAACGGACGGTTTAGTGGAACGGTTCAATCGCACCCTCAAAAATATCATTAAAAAATTCGTAAGTGAGGATGCACGTAATTGGGATAAGTGGCTCGAGCCCTTGTTGTTCTCAGTGCGAGAGGTTCCCCAAGCTTCCACGGGGTTCTCCCCATTCGAATTATTATATGGGCGTAAGCCGCGCGGCATCCTAGACTTGCTGTGGGAAAATTGGGAGGAGGGACCTTCACAAAGCAAGAACAAAATTCAAAACGTTATGGACCTGCACGCAAAACTCCATACGCTCACCCACCTAACCCAGGAGAATTTGCGGCAGGCCCAGGAACGCCAAGCCCACCTGTACAACAAGGGTATGCGCCTTAGGGAGTTCACACAGGGAGATAAAGTACTCGTACTGTTGCCCACTTCAAGCTCCAAATTGATCGCCAAGTGGCAAGGACCCTTTGAGGTCACACGGCGAGTCGGGGACGTCGACTACGAGGTGAGGCGAACGGACAGAGGTGGGGCACGACAAATTTACCACCTCAATCTGCTTAAACTCTGGAAGGAGGAGGTCCCCGTGGCATTGGTGTCGGTGGTTCCGGAGAAGGCGGAGCTGGGACCGGAGGTTCAAAAAGGGGCCTTGACATCACGTACCCCTCTGGTCCCCTGTGGAGACCACCTCTCCCCGACCCAGCTCACGGAGGTCGCCCAGTTGCAGACCGAGTTTTTGGATGTGTTCTCGCCCCTGCCCGGTTGCACTAACCTCATAGAGCACCACATAGAGATGCCCCCGGGGGTAGTAGTGTGTAGCCGCCCTTACAGACTACCCGAACACAAAAAAAAGGTGGTTTGGGAAGAACTTGAGACCATGCTCAAAATGGGCATCGTCGAGGAGTCCCACAGTGACTGGAGCAGCCCGGTGGTCTTGGTACCCAAGGCCGACGGGTCGGTCCAGTTCTGTGTGGACTACCGAAAAGTCAACGCGGTGTCTAAATTCGATGCGTACCCAATGCCTCATATTGAGGAGTTGCTCGATCGACTCGGCACTGCTCGCTTTTATTCGACACTGGATTTGACGAAGGGATATTGGCAGATCCCCTTGACTCCCCTATCCCGAGAAAAAAACGACCTTTTCCACACTGTTTGGTTTACACCAATTCGTCATCCTTCCGTTTGGGCTGTTTGGGGCGCCCGCTACATTTCAGCGGCTGATGGACAGAGTCCTCCACCCCCACACCACTTATGCGGCTGCTTATCTAGACAATATCATCATCTATAGTAATGACTGGCCGAGGCACCTTGAACATCTGAAGGCCGTCCTTAGGTCGCTGAGGCGAGCGGGGCTCACAGCCAACCCAAAGAAGTGTGCGATTGGGCGGGTGGAAGTACGGTATCTGGGCTTCCACTTGGGCAACAGGCAGGTGCGTCCCCAAATTAATAAGACGGCAGCGATTGCGGCCTGCCTGAGGCCCAAGACCAAAAAGGGGGTGAGACAGTTCCTGGGGCTGGCTGGCTATTACCGTAGGTTTATACCTAATTATTCGGACGTCACCAGCCCGCTGACTGATCTCACTAAAAAGGGGGCACCAGATCCGGTCCAG